>NC_088408.1:16497288-16797288 GCF_034236695.1 Oncorhynchus nerka
TGCCACATTGAAAGTCTCTGAGCTATTCAGTAAGGCCAATGTTTTGATATGGAGATTGCATGGCTGTATGCTTGATTTTATACACCTGTCAGCAACGGGTGTGGCTGAAATAGCTGAATCCACTAATTTGAAGGGATGTCCACATACTTTTGTATGTATAGTGTATGGCTGACTTCATGATCCCGTTTTCAATTAAAACAGGAGCAGATGTGTGACCACTTTGATGGAGGGTAGTGCTCCTCTTAGATAACAGACACACACACTCAACCACACACACACGTTGTTGTTTTCATGAATATGAAAAGGACTGTTTAACACTAGACAGTGTCAGACAGTATAATGCTATCTTAAAGATGGTTGAATGGGTTTATGTTTCCATACTGTCATTAACTAGTTGCTCCTACCCTCTACTTTTTTGAACATTTTGTTAAAAATCGTGCAACATTTCAGCGCCCTGCTACTCATGCCAGGAATATAGTACGTTCATATGGTTAGAATGTGTGGATAGGAAACCCTCGGACGTTTTTAAAACTGGTTAAATCACAACTGTGGCTATTACATAACGTGCGTTACATCGGAAAGCGCAGGAAAACCTGATCACAGAAAATGGAAATAAATATCCTTGCGCCACTTCCAGCAATTGTTAACAGTGAGCCGAATTAGATAAGACCGAGCATTCAACTCCCACAGCATCCCCATGTTGTCTAGAGTCTTGTGAATTGAATCATCTTTGATTCTTGGTTGAACCGAAACAGGGGCACCACTTACCTCCGGTCTCCGCCCAGATCATTCCGGAAGAGCTCTCTCGTGAAATTTTTTCCAAGACAACAGCTAATGATTTTTACATCGCCTACGGATGATTATCGCTTATTAACGTTTACTAATACCTAAAGTAGCATTACAAACGTATTTCAAAGTGTTTTGTGAAAGTTTATCGTCTACTTTTTGAATTTTAAAAAATGACGTTACGTTGTGAAATCGCTGTTTTTTTCGTTTATCACACAGTCTACATATAACGATATCTTGGCTTTATATGGCCCGATTTAATCGAAATAAAGACCCAATAGTGTTTATGGGACATCTAGGAGTGCCAACAAAGAAGATGGTGAAAGGTAATGACTGTTTTCTATTTTATTGTGCGGTTTGTGTAACGCCGAAATGCTAATTATTTTGTTTACGTCCCCTGCTGTGCTTTTGTGTTGTAGTGTATTGGTGCATGCTATCAGATAATAGCTTCTCATGCTGTCGCCGAAAAGCATTTTAAAAATCTGACTTGTTGCCTGGATTCACAACGAGTGTAGCTTTAATTTGATACCCTGCATGTGTATTTTAATGAACTTTTGAGTTTTAACTAATACTATTAGCATTTAGCGTAGAGCATTTGCATTTCCAGAGCTCTAGTTGGGACGCAAGCGTCCCAAGTAGAGGCAAGAGGTTAAATGACTTTGTAACATAAGCTTAAACAGATAATTCAGTTTTATTTTCATGATATTCTGATGGGACCATACTTGAGCATCACGGTATGTTTGGAATCACAGCAATGAGTAAACCTGTTATTTGATTTAGCAATAGTTATATACTGTAGTTTAATTCAAAAACTATTTAGGTGGTATCATCTTATGACATTATCAAATCTCCCCCAATCACTTGCAAGATGACTGGGGTGAATGGGGGTCAATGCATTCTCCTGATCAAAGGTAGCTACCGTACTGTACTAAAAACAGGTTCAATGACAATGTTCAGTGACTGTGGGATGGGAAGGGGCGAGATATGCATGGCGATGATGATGCAAATACTTACTTGGGTGTGAACAGAACATTGGGGCTGCATCACAAATGGCACCCTATTCTCTACACAGTACACACATTTTCACCAGAGCCCTAAGAGTCCTTGTTAAAAGTTGTGCACTTTATATGGAACAAGGTGCCATTTGGGACACTCTGGATATGCAATCTGTGACGGCGTCATGACTATTTATGTGGTTCTTTTGGACACTATCCCTCAGCTAATTGCTGCTGAGTCATCTATATTCATCCCGATATCTGCCTGTGACAACCCATCATCGCTGGGAATCCTTTGATCAGAAAGGAAATGGAACAATCTGCATCCTCCTCTATACACTTTAACTATGAGCTCTCCTTTTTAGAGATTGTCTGTTTTAGTGTTTTCAAAGTCAGGAGCTTTGAAAAATATTGTAACACTGCAAGTGTATTTCTTAATCACATATGGTTTTTTTGTCACGTCTTTCATTTATATAATAAAATTAAATGATGTAATATACACAATTATGCAATATGATGCAATTATGCAATATGATGCAATTATGCAATATGATGTAATTATGCAATATGATGCAATTATGCAATATGATGCAATTATGCAATATGATGCAATTGTTTGGAACAATACACTCTTCAAACACATCAAGGTTCCAGAGTGGGCTCTCTCATACTTTTGAAGGTGTGACCCATTTTATACATGGCAATTGTCATTATATGTATGTCATTACAGGGAAACTTTACCACTAGATACTATTTGGAGTGTTCTTTCCAGTCTCCCAAAATGATTCTGTGTGATGAGAGCTGCTTCAGACATAATTATGCACCATAGCGGTATTTTGTTTTATTTTCACACCAGGAGAGTTCAACCACGTGTTAACAACCCAATATTGGTAATCAACTAGGTAGTTTTTTAAATTCATGCCAATGCTGTTTTCTATGCTTGTTTTGACTTAATACTTTGGGATACTGGTGTTATGTCGGATTTTATGAGGGTTGCCAGATTGGAGTACAAAGCTGTATTTTTTTTGTTTTGTGGTATCGGTGAAGGTATTTGATAGAGGTATGGGGAAACATTTTCATGATGGGGAATTCATTTATCAATAAATGTGGTTTAAATTCTCCTGTTGCAACTGTGGTATTTGCAACTATAACGAGTCTCGATTATGATCAATTAAGCCATATCAATGCAGTTTAACAGGTTCATGGAAAATAAGGAATTATGTTGGCTTACACTTATGACACTTCCAAGGCCATATCATGATGATTATTAAGATTGTGTCAATCATGTTATATACTTAAGCTATTGTAACAAGGCATATGCCAGCATTGTAGGACTACTGCCTCTGCCCAGAGGCCTACTAGGCTTTCATGGAAACGTCCGTTAGAGCTCACTTTGCCATGTATGAGCCTTGGTTAGAGTCCCTGCATCTTCCGCTACACTGCTGGCAACGGTGGGATCAAGTCCAGCTCACGTCTAGTTATGTGATCTAGTGGCAGGAAGCATTCTGTTTTCCAACATTGTGTTGGGTGTAATTACATTGATACATCTAGAGGACAATGGATAAGTAAGAAAGGGTGTGATGGATAGAAGTAGTCACTACAGGTGTGATCAAGCCTTACATCAAAGTTGCCTGAAACTGAATGGAAAGTGCTGTTGCCTGACCAGTTATTCAGCAGAATATCACCTGTGACTGTCTAATTTACATAAGTTAACTTACCAATGTGGACACAAAACAAACTCATTCTACACATGTACAAACTACCTGTGTTATTACAACCATGGAGTTCTTTTTGTTGCTGAAACTTCTATATCTAATAACCTGACAATGTTCCACATCATATGGCTAGACAAATAATGTAAATGTGTTGTGCAGCAAAACACAGCAAACCAGTAATATGAATGAATCACTGTTGATCCATCCTGTTCTGATCTAATGAGATGGATGTATGATTTTCTACAGCCTAGAATTGAGTCCTTTCCCATCATGAAGGACAAAGCCAGGCTCTTCTTGGTTCTCATTGGTGAAGACTGAACTTAAGGGTTATATGTCTCTACCACTTTGCCCAACATGTTATACCCCAGACATTGTAAATAAACCATTTTTATGGGGATATAACTTGCATTATTATTATAGGGCTGTGAAACTCATAGCCAAACGGTTTCAGACTGATCATTTCTCACCATTTATTTAAGGAGAGGAAATTCCTTTATAACAGGTAGTATCCATTTACAGTAGTGTGTTAATGAATTATTTGCTATCTTCAGTGGAAATACAGATTATGTATTTTAATTTAATTTGACTAGGCAAGTGAGTTAAGAACAAATTCTTATTTTCAATGACGGCCTAGGAACAGTAGGTTAACTGCCTGTTCAGGGGCAGAATGACAGATTTGTACTTTGTCAGGTCGGGGATTTGAACTTACAACCTGCCGGTTACTAGTCCAATGCTCTAACCACTAGGCTACCCTGCCGCCCCATTGCCAAATATACAAAAAGCTAAATCAAGCAGAGATGTATGACTATTTAACCATATTAATCATTACTTAAACATGCAAACTACAAACATTTAACCAGGTAAAGATAATGAATACATGACAACTAGATACAAATATTTTATTAAAATAATTCATACAAAATTCAAGAGTTGGCTATTTATTTAACTAGGCAAGTCAGTTAAGAATTAATTCTTATTTTCAATGACAGCCTAGGAACAGTGGGTTAACTGCCTGTTCAGGGGCAGAAAGACAGATTTGTACCTTGTCAGCTCGGGGTTTGAACTCGCACACTCTAACCACTAGGCTACCCTGCTGGCTATAACATGAGTACAAATAAAGTGAGTGTGTGTATTATGGTGTGTATTCTAATTTCCCATCATAAAAATGTATCCCCATTCCCCAATCAAATACCTTCATTGATACTAACAACCCCCCCAAAACAAATCTGTAATTTTACTCCAATCTTGAAACCCTCATAAAATTCGACATAGCCTTGTATAAAATGCATTATGAAAGCAATGGTGTAATGTACACGAAAAAGTGGAGCCTTGTATGAAATGCATTTGGAAGAAAATTGTGTAATGTACAGTAGGCTCCATGAAATATGAAATGCACTATGAAGTAAATTGTGTAATGTACAGTAGGCTCCATGAAATATGAAATGCACTATGAAGTAAATTGTGTAATGTACAGTAGGCTCCATGAAATATGAAATGCACTATGAAGTAAATTGTGTAATGAAGGCTCCATGAAATATGTGTAATGTACAGTAGGCTCCATGAAATATGAAATGCACTATGAAGTAAATTGTGTAATGTACAGTAGGCTCCATGAAATATGAAATGCACTATGAGGTAAATTGTGTAATGTACAGTAGGCTCCATGAAATATGAAATGCACTATGAAGTAAATTGTGTAATGTACAGTAGGCTCCATGAAATATGAAATATGTAAAAATGCACATGAAATATGAAATGCACTATAGTAAATTGTGTAATGTGAGGCTCCATGAAATATGAAATGCACTATGAGGTAAATTGTGTAATGTACAGTAGGCTCCATGAAATATGAAATGCACTATGTACAGTAGGCTCCATGAAATATGAAATGCACTATGAAGTAAATTGTGTAATGTACAGTAGGCTCCATGAAATATGAAATGCACTATGAAGTAAATTGTGTAATGTACAGTAGGCTCCATGAAATATGAAATGCACTATGAGGTAAATTGTGTAATGTACAGTAGGCTCCATGAAATATGAAATGCACTATGAAGTAAATTGTGTAATGTACAGTAGGCTCCATGAAATATGAAATGCACTATGAGGTAAATTGTGTAGACCTACTGTTGCCTACAGGCAAAAAGGGTCTTTCTGACTACAAGTGCAACAGTATCCCAATTAAGCAAAAACAAGCAGTATTGACATTAATAGTTTTTTTTGCAAGTATCTAAGGCTACTATCATATTATAATTATTTCGGTGACAGCCTTGTTAATTAACAATATTGGGTTGTTAAAACGCAGTGTAGAACACCATTGCCCATCATGCATTGCTCCAATAACTTTAAAAAGATTGCTAGGAAGTTTGCCCGCCAAAAATGTATTTTCCTATGAATTAAGTTGCAAAAAATTTGTATTTTCTAACGAATTAAGTCACACAAAATCTGAAATACATTTGGTACAAATTTGCACGAATTAAGTGTGAGATTGTGTTGGCTGTAGCTAATGTAACCTAACATATCTAACTTACAAAGTTCTAAAACATTGCCAGATAGCAGCTGGATAATCACAATTATTGTCTTTAGAATGTCTAGCTAGCATATTATGAAAGCTAACTAGCTAGATTTTAGTTTAGATAAACAAATGCAGTTCACTAGTTAACTAAGTAAGCTCCGTTACGTTTTCTTGACTTCTTAGTAAGGTAACCAATGAAATGTTACCCCAGCAGCTTGTGCTACCTAAATATGATCCGATAAACAGCTGCCTCTGATAGGGAACCATACCAGGCCAACATAGATATACAATTCACCTAGATAAACCACCCTAGTCACTGTCACGCCCCAACATTTTTTTGCATATGTATTTAGACCCTTTGCTATGAGACTCGAAATTGAGTTCAGCTGCATCCTGTTTCCCATTGATCATCCTTGATTGAAGTCCACCTGTGGTAAATTCAATTGATTGGACATGATTTGGAAAGGCACACACCTCTCTATATAATGTCCCACAGTTGACAGTGACTTTCGGAGCAAAAACCAAGCCATGAGGTTAAATTAATTGTCCGTAGAGCTTCGAGTCGGAATTGTGTCAAGGCACACATCTGGGGAAGGATACCACAACATTACTGCAGCATTGAAGGTCCCCAAGAACACAGTAGCTTCCACCATTCGTAAAAAGAATACGTTTGGAACCACCAAGACTCTACCTTGAGCTGGCTGCCCGGCCAAACTGAGCAATCGGGGAAGAAGGACCTTGGTCAGGGAGGTGACCAGGGAGGTGATGGTCACTCTGACAGAGCCCCAGAGTTCCTCTGTGGAGATGGGAGAACCTTCCAGAAAGACAACCATCTCTGCAGCCCTCTACCAATCAGGCCTTTATGGTAGAGTGGCCAGACGGATGCCACTCCTCAGTAAAAGGCACATGACAGCCCGCTTGGAGTTTGCCATAAAGTACATAAAGGACTCACAGAGCATGAGAAACAAAATGCTCTGGTCTGATGAAACCAAAATTGAACTCTTTGGCCTGAATGCCAAGCATCACTTCTGGAGGAAACCAGGCACCACTCATCACCTGCCCTACGATAAAGTATAGTGGTGGCATGGGACTGGGAGACTAGTCAGGATCGAGGGAAAGATGGTTGGAGCAAAGTACAGAGAGATCCTTGATGAAAACCTGCTCCAGAGCGCTCGGGACCTCAGACTGGGGCAAAGGTTCACCTTCCAACAGGACAACAACCCTAAGCACACAGCCAAGACAACGCAGGAGTGGCATCAGGACAAGTCTCAGAATGTCCTTGAGTGGCTCAGCCAGAGCCCGGACTTGAACCCGATCAAATATCTCTGGAGAGACCTGAAAATAGCTGTGCAATAGCTCCCCGTCCAACCTGACATAGCTTGAGAGGATCTGCAGAGAATATTGGGAGAAACTCCCCAAATACAGGTGTACCAAGCTTGTAGCATCATACCCAAGAAGACTTGAGGCTGTAATCGCTGCAAAAGGTCCTTCAACAAAGTACTGAGTAAAGGGTCTGAATACTTGTCTACTTAAGTAAATGTCATTTTCCCATATTTTATTTTTAATACATTTGCAAAATTTTTTTTATGTTTTTGCCTTGTCATTATGGGGTATTGTGTGTAGATTGTTGAGGGTAAAAAACTATTTAATCAATTTTAGAATAAGGCTGTAACAAAATTTGGAAAAAGTGAAGGGATCTGAATACTTTCGAATGCACTGGATTGGTCTGGGTATTTGCCGTGCCAACACCCGTGCCAATATATCCTCCAAACACTGGCTTCTCGGGCATTATCACTTAATTACCTACCTGGTGACACCCATTCTCAAATGGATCAAAAATCAAAAAGGGCACTTCTCCTGATTCTGCCTCCTCAACCCTCCTCTCCTCCCTTTCTGCATCCTTTGACTCTCTATGTCCTCTATCCTCCAGGCCGGCTCGGTCCTCCCCTCCCACTCCGTGGCTCGACGACTCATTGCGAGCTCACAGAACAGGGCTCCGGGCAGCCGAGCGGAAATGGAGGAAAACTCGCCTCCCTGCGGACCTGGCATCCTTTCACTCCCTCCTCTCTACATTTTCCTCTTCTGTCTCTGCTGCTAAAGCCACTTTCTACCACTCTAAATTCCAAGCATCTGCCTCTAACCCTAGGAAGCTCTTTGCCACCTTCTCCTCCCTCCTGAATCCTCCTCCCCCCCCCCCCCTCCTCCTCTCTGCAGATGACTTCGTCAACCATTTTGAAAAGAAGGTCGACGACATCCGATCCTCGTTTGCTAAGTCAAACGACACCGCTGGTTCTGCTCACACTGCCCTACCCTGTGCTCTGACCTCTTTCTCCCCTCTCTCTCCAGATGAAATCTCGCATCTTGTGACGACCGGCCGCCCAACAACCTGCCCACTTGACCCTATCCCCTCCTCTCTTCTCCAGACCATTTCGGAGACCTTCTCCCTTACCTCACCTCGCTCATCAACTCATCCCTGACCGCTGGCTACGTCCCTTCCGTCTTCAAGAGAGTGAGAGTTGCACCCCTTCTGAAAAAACCTACACTCGATCCCTCCGATGTCAACAACTACAGACCAGTATCCCTTCTTTCTTTTCTCTCCAAAACTCTTGAACGTGCCGTCCTTGGCCAGCTCTCCCGCTATCTCTCTCAGAATGACCTTCTTGATCCAAATCAGTCAGGTTTCAAGACTAGTCATTCAACTGAGACTGCTCTTCTCTGTATCACGGAGGCGCTCCGCACTGCTAAAGCTAACTCTCTCTCCTCTGCTCTCATCCTTCTAGACCTATCGGCTGCCTTCGATAGTGTGAACCATCAGATTCTCCTCTCCACCCTCTCCGAGTTGGGCATCTCCGGCGCGGCCCACGCTTGGATTGCGTCCTACCTGACAGGTCGCTCCTACCAGGTGGCGTGGCGAGAATCTGTCTCCTCACCACGCGCTCTCACCACTGGCGTCCCCCAGGGCTCTGTTCTAGGCCCTCTCCTATTCTCGCTATACACCAAGTCACTTGGCTCTGTCATAACCTCACATGGTCTCTCCTATCATTGCTATGCAGACGACACACAATTAATCTTCTCCTTTCCCCCTTCTGATGACCAGGTGGCGAATCGCATCTCTGCATGTCTGGCAGACATATCAGTATGGATGACGGATCACCACCTCAAGCTGAACCTCGGCAAGACGGAGCTGCTCTTCCTCCCGGGGAAGGACTGCCCGTTCCATGATCTCGCCATCACGGTTGACAACTCCATTGTGTCCTCCTCCCAGAGCGCTAAGAACCTTGGCGTGATCCTGGACAACACCCTGTCGTTCTCAACTAACATCAAGGCGGTGGCCCGTTCCTGTAGGTTCATGCTCTACAACATCCGCAGAGTACGACCCTGCCTCACACAGGAAGCGGCGCAGGTCCTAATCCAGGCACTTGTCATCTCCCGTCTGGATTACTGCAACTCGCTGTTGGCTGGGCTCCCTGCCTGTGCCATTAAACCCCTACAACTCATCCAGAACGCCGCAGCCCGTCTGGTGTTCAACCTTCCCAAGTTCTCTCACGTCACCCCGCTCCTCCGCTCCCTCCACTGGCTTCCAGTTGAAGCTCGCATCCGCTACAAGACCATGGTGCTTGCCTACGGAGCTGTGAGGGGAATGGCACCTCAGTACCTCCAGGCTCTGATCAGGCCCTACACCCAAACAAGGGCACTGCGTTCATCCACCTCTGGCCTGCTCGCCTCCCTACCACTGAGGAAGTACAGTTCCCGCTCAGCCCAGTCAAAACTGTTCGCTGCTCTGGCCCCCCAATGGTGGAACAAACTCCCTCACGACGCCAGGACAGCGGAGTCAATCACCACCTTCCAGAGACACCTGAAACCCCACCTCTTTAAGGAATACCTAGGATAGGATAAAGTAATCCTTCTCACCCCCCCCTTAAAAGATTTAGATGCACTATTGTAAAGTGGCTGTTCCACTGGATGTCATAAGGTGAACGCACCAATTTGTAAGTCGCTCTGGATAAGAGCGTCTGCTAAATGACTTAAATGTAAATGTAATTATAAAATGTGTATTTCAGAATATAGACATACTCCATTTTTGACACAACTAAAACTATATAAAAACTAGCAAATCAGATCTGAAAACTAACTGAAACTAAACTGAATTTAAAATCAAAATTGAAAAATGAATAGAATAGAAATAAAAACACAAAACTATAACCTTGGAGGAGACAATTGGTGAGGTTCCTGGGAAAATGTTTGCTTTTCACAACATGCTAGGGAAATGTACTGTAATGATCTTGTTGGATGATGGCTTTTCTCTAGATGGGTGATGACTTTTCCCTAGTTGGACAATTACTTTTCTACTGTAGGACAATTACTTTTCTCTTTTGTGGCCGATGGCCAGCAGTGTTCCACTTCTCGCTCTCTGTGTCCTGTCCAGGGGACCTGAGTACCAACCCTGGCAGTCCAGATGAAGATGGCTGAGTTGGCATATTCCAGAGTGTTGGCTGGCAGGCAGACAGGCGAAACAGATACAAATGACCTGTGAAGACTGATGGGCCTGAGTCAGGCAGTGCCTGATGGGATACAACAGCCCATCAGCCGAGCAGGGGGCCAAGGGTGCCAATCATGCCCCGGGACTTTTATCTATATCCAGGCTGCAGCCAATCACACCCAGGGACCTCTGTCTGTATCCAGGCAGCTGCCCTCCACAACTTTCATTACCAATCCAACAAACACTAAACTTCCCCCTTCAACAAACACTTCCTCCTTAACTTCTCCTTGGCTTTATACAGTCTGACTTCCTGCGTCCCTGCCGCAATGAAATCCCACTCAAGACATTTTGGGGATAAAATATAGGCTATTTTTGTTTGACATCCATTCTTTTTGCATTTGGTAAGCGTGTAAACTAGTTTCTGGGTCATCGAATAGCCTTGGATATGTGTATTGCCAATAAAATAGTGGGGGTTGTGACAAATGGAGCCCGGTGTTAAATGTCACAAAGATTGAACATTCTCTTCCTGTCTGCTAGATGGCAGCGGCATCTCAGTTACCAACCGTTATGCTGACTTATGACATGCGGCGCAAAGGAATTGGCTAGGTCTCACTGTTTTCACACTATAAACACATTTAATGCCCCAAATACCTCTCAGAATTCAGTTAAGCTGGCCTCATGATGATTTAAGACTTACGTTAATACGTCTTCAGACTTTTGGAGACTGTAAGCACACATGAAATGTAATATAGGCCACATAGACATTGAGGCTACTTTGAGGCGTGATGCTATTTTTAAAACATGGTGATTAAGCCAGAGTATATTTTCTGCTCTGATTTCAAATTAAATAGTTTGTTAAGCAGTCCTTTGATGTCTGTGTGGCACACTTGGTAACTTTACCAGCGGTTGGTAACTTTATCAGCTGTTGGTAACTTTACCAGCTGTTGGTAACTTTACCAGCGGTTGGTAACTTTATCAGCTGTTGGTAACTTAATTAAGCAGCAGTTTTAGCCTCGACTGCACCTCTCATCATGGAGAATGCTTACCCGACCCGAATTGCCACGGCAAACCCTGCCCATCTTGCACCCCAGACAGGCTAAAGCAAACTCTAAAAGTATTTGAAAGATTCAGCTTCTTACCACAGTGCAAGAGAACATAGGTCAACACTTCAACAATACCCATATGGCTCAATTGTGAATTACAGGTGGACGGGTCAACCCTTTACAATGTTGAAACATATTGAGCCCTAGTGAGCCATCGCCATTGTACGCATTATGTAATAGCCACGGTATAATTCAAATAGGATCATTACTCAAACGTCATTGTCGAGGGTCAAGATAAAGATAACCCAAGACCATAAAACAGTCAACAGTTTACATAAACAGGATTATGAGGAAAAGATGAGGAAGAAAAGGATGATGAGGAAGACTATGATGAGGAAGAGGATGATGAGGAAGAGGACTAGGAACAAAGAGGAAAGAGTCACCTTGGGGTTGATATTTCTGTTTGTCATTCCATTCTGTTGTTGCTATTCATATTTATGGTTATTTCTAATGACATAATAAATCCACCAGGGATATACCCTGTATTGTATGGGACATGCATATAGCCTTCACTCTGAAGAGAAACAGTGTTTAAAAGATGAGATGTTACACTTGTCATTTAGGACCATGAAATTGAGCGAGTTCCTCCATTTACCAATGCACACGACGCTCTGCACAGCAGTGACTTTGTGCATTTTGGTGAAACACCCGCTTCCTCCTCAATCAAAACATATTCCTGTTTTTTCTCTCATCTCATCTCATCTCACTCCTCCCCTCACTCCCTCCTCCTCTTACTCTCCTCCAGAGAGAATCAAGGACTTTTTGCAGAGCGAAAGAGAAAGCTATTTCTCCAACTGTGCCAATCAGAGGGAGCAACCCATCTTTGGTCAGTTATAATACGCTGTATTGCACCTCACACTGAGATGACTGAACTCAAATTGCCTTGGTAACAGCGTCAACACTTGCCATTTGTGTGATCTCTCAGTGCAATGATCACCAGAGGGATGGGAAACGATGGCCAATTATCTGTAAGAGGCCCTGTTGGAGTCGATGTTGTGTTTCGAAACAAAAAATCATGAGAACAGAGAGCCAGAGACGGATCTCGACAGTCGGAGGGCTGCTCTCACCGAGGCAGTCACTGAAAACATTTCCTAAATTTTATTCACACAATCATAAAGTCTCGAAATGCAATGATGCCAGGATCAAAAGACGTCAGTAGGGGAGCCACTGTTGTTGATGCCGCACCCCCCCAATAATTGTAATTATTCAAGACCGACCAGAATCAATGCAGCAGACCGATGCGAAAGATTCCCTAGGCAGAAAATAAGACAAGGCTCAGTAATGATTGAACCTGGTAATTAAGTGGCTAGGCTCTGTTGGGATCTAGCAATACAGAAAGGGAATTATAATGCATTAGCATTGTTTATATTCACTTCACAGACTAAGGCAGCAATTTGAACATACTAGTTTACCCTCACTTAAGCAGAAGGATTTTGGGTTTGGCTCTGTTAATGTGTTGGATTGATTTGGCTAGCCCAGAGAGGGGTTTTGGCACCGATCAGTGTTGGGGTCAATTCCATTTAAATTCCAGTGGAACCTTACAAAAAAATATAGCAACTTTGAATCTGCAGTATAAGTGCAGTAACTGCAGTCGACTGTGGTATTTTGGATGCAGTAATTGCCGAATAACTGCTGTTATACTCGACTGTAACTGCAGATACACTGCAAACCTCCTGCAGTACATTTATTTTGATATTTTGGATGCAGTTTTTGCAGCATACTGCAGTTATACTGCACTCTGACTAGTGTACTGCAGTTATACTGCACTCTGACTAGAATACTGCAGTTATACTGCACTCTGACTAGTGTACTGCAGTTATAATGCACCCTAACTAGTGTACTGCAGTTATACTGCACTCTGACTAGTGTACTGCAGTTATTCTGCACTCTAACTAGTGTACTGCAGTTATACTGCACTCTAACTAGTGTACTGCAGTTATACTGTACTCTGACTAGTGTACTGCAGTTGTTCTGCACTCTGACTAGCTTACTGCAGTTATACTGCACTCTAACTAGTGTACTGCAGTTATACTGCACTCTAACTAGTGTACTGCAGTTATACTGCACTCTAACTAGTGTACTGCACTTTAACTAGTGTACTGCAGTTATTCTGCACTTTAACTAGTGTACTGCAGTTATAATGCACTCTACCTAGTGTCATGCAGTTAAACTGCACTCTAACTAGTGTACTGCAGTTATACTGTACTCTGACTAGTGTACTGCAGTTATTCTGCACTCTGACTAGTGTACTGCAGTTATTCTGCACTCTAACTAGTGTTCTGCAGTTATTCTGCACTCTGACTAGTGTTCTGCAGTTATACTGCACTCTGACTAGTGTACTGCAGTTATACTGCACTCTAACTAGTGTACTGCAGTTATTCTGCACTCTGACTAGTGTACTGCAGTTATACTGCACTCTGACTAGTGTACTGCAGTTCTTCTGCACTCTGACTAGTGTACTGCAGTTATACTGCACTCTGACTAGTGTACTGCAGTTATTCTGCACTCTAACTAGTGTACTGCAGTTATTCTGCACTCTAACTAGTGTACTGCAGTTATTCTGAACTCTGACTAGTGTACTGCAGTTATTCTGCACTCTGACTAGTGTACTGCAGTTATTCTGCACTCTGACTTGTGTACTGCAGTTTTTCTGCACTCTGACTGGTGTACTGCAGTTATTCTGCACTCTGACTAGTGTACTGCAGTTATTCTGCACTCTGACTAGTGTACTGCAGTTATTCTGCACTCTGACTGCAATCTTTTTTTGTAAGAGAATTCAGTAAGAACACTGAAATTCCAATTTCAAATCTCTGCAATGCTTTTCAATGAGAAACATTTGTCATTGGAATTAAAATTTTGTATACTTTCTGAATTTAAATGGAATTTACCCCAACCCTGGTAATGATCTCTATTTTCTGGTCCTTATTGATATGATATCAATATGTGTCTCATATGTTATTGATATGTTGCTAATATGTGTCTGATATGTAATTTATATATTATTAAAAGCCCTATATTCGACTGATAAAAAAATCCCCATCAAAGTCCTTCAGTTTAAGGTAGAGATATCAGTTTTTGCATTGGAAGCGTCTCAATCCACCACATCCACATCTGCAGTGAAAGGTGGCAGACCACGAGACATTCCGAAAATCGGTCTTCTCAGGTAAATGTACGTAGGGTCCAAACGGTTTGGCCTACAAACTATGAGAAGGGCAGACTCCCACGGTGGTGTTTTCTGTTTGGCTCTTCGACCCCCACAAGTGTCACGGGACTCGTATGAAGGTTTTTATTTTATTTAACCTTTATTTTTTTTAACCTTTTTTATTTAATTTAAGGCAAGTCAGTTAAGAAACAAATTATTATTTACAATGACGGCCTATCCCAGCCAAATCCTAACCCGGACAAAGCTGGGCCATTTGTGCGCTGCCCTAAGGGACTCCAAGTAATGGCCGGTTATGATGCGGCTGCATCATAACCGGGTCTGTAGTGATGCCTCTAGCACTGAGATACAGTGTCTTAGACGGCTGCGCCACTCGGGAGGCCAAAAGATAACCGGTACTGGTTAAAAAATGGAAGTATGAAGGTAGTTTTGTGCCTTGTAGAATAATAGTGAATACATGCAAACTATGAAATAACACACATGGAATCATGTATATTTGAGATTAGTAGCCACTCTTGGCAGCTTTGCACACTCTTGCCATTCTCTCAACCAGCTTCACCTGGAATATTTTTCAACAGTCTTGAAAGAGTTCCCACATATGCTGAGCACTTGTTGGCTGCTTTTCCTTCTCTCTGTTGTCCAACTAATCCAAAACCATCTCAATTGGGTGGAGGTCAGGTGATTGTGGAAGCCAGGTCATCTGATGCAGCACTCCATCACTCTCCTTCTTGGTCAAATATCCCTTACACTGCCTGGAGGTGTATTGGGTCATTGTCCTGTTGAAAAACAAATGATAGTCCCATTAAGCACAAAGCAGATGGGATGGTGAATCGCTGCAGATTGCTGTGGTAGACATGCTGGTTAAGTGTGCCTCGAATTTTATATAAATCACGGACAATGTCACCAGCAAAGCACCGCCACACCTCCTCCTCCATGCTTCACGGTGGGATCCACACATGTAGAGATCATCCGTTCACCTACTCCGTGTCTCACAAAGAAACGGCGGTTGGAACCAAAAATCTCAAATTTGGACTCATCAGACCAAAGGACAGATTTCCACCGGTCTAATGTCCAACTAATGTCCATTGCTCTTCTTTCTTGGCCCAAGCAAGTCTCTTCTTCTTATTGGTGTCCTTTAGTTGTGATCTATTTGCAGCAATTTGACCATGAAGGCCTGATTCAAACAGTCTCCTCTGAACAGTTGATGTTGATATGTGTCTGTTACTTGAACTCTGTGATGCATTTATTTGTGCTGCAATTTCTGAGGCTGGTAACTATAATGAACTTCTCCTCTGCAGCAGAGGTAACACTGGGTCTTCCTTTCCTGTAGCAGTCTTCATGAGAGACAGTTTCATCATAGCGATTGATGGTTTTTGCGACTGCACTTGAAGATACTTTCAAAATTGTTTTCATTTTCCGGATTGAATGACCTTCATGTCTTAAAGTAATGATGGACTCGTTTCTCTTTGCTTATTTGAGCTGTTCTTGCCTTAATATGGACTTGGTGGCTACTTTGAAGAGAATATATTTTTGATTTGAACACTTTTTGGTTACTACATGAATCCCCATGTGTTATTTCATAGTTTTGATGTCTTCATCATTATTCTACAATGTAGATAATAGTAAAAATAAAGAAAAACACTGGGATGTCCAAACTTTTGAAAGGTATTATATATATATATATATATATATATATATATATACATATACATATATATATATATATATATAGGGTTTATTCAATAACCCCATACCTCTGTTTCATTCGTGGCTACAGCACCCTGGCGGCCCCCCTCTCTGTACTCACCTCTCTCAATGTATCGTTCAGATGGTCCCCAGTTGTTGACAGAGCCTTTGTGGACCTGAAGCATCGGTTCACCACAGCATCCATCCGGACCCGTCCCATCAATTTGTGGTTGAGGACAATGCTTCTGATGTTGGAGTGGGAGCCATCCTGTCCCAGCGATCTGCCCAGGAACAAAAGCTCCATCCCTGTGCCTTCCTGTCCCATCGTCTCAGTCCCGCAGAAAGGAACTACGACGTAGGCAACCGAGAACTCCTGGCGGTCAAGATGGCGCTGGAGGAGTGGACACACTGGCTGGAAGGAGCAGAACAACCATTTTTGGTTTGGATCGACCATAAAAATGTGGAATATCTCCGTACAGCCAAGCACCTATTCTCCAGGCAGGCCCGGTGGGCTTTGTTATTTACCAGATTCAACTTCACCATTTCCTACTGCCCAGGGTACAAAAATGTGAAGCCTGACGCCATCTCCCACCTATACAGTTCCGATTTTCCAAGGCCACCCATTTCATCCCTCTCCCCAAACTAACCTCTGCCAATTCATGGTGCAGCACGTCTTCCGGATCCATGGACTCCCGGAGGACATGGCCTCTGACCGGGGTCCTTAGTTCTCGTTTCAGTTCTGGAAGGTGTTCTGCATCCTTATTGGGTCGTCGGCCAGCCTATCCTCCGGGTTCCATCCCCAATCCAACGGCCAGTCGGAGCGCGCTAACCAGGACCTGGAAACCACCCTAAGATGCATTGTCTCCACCATCCCCACTACCTAGAGCCGACAACTGGTCTGGGTGCAGTATGCCTGGAACACCCTTCTCTGTTCGGCCACGGGACTCTCCCCTTTTGAGTGCTCCATAGGGTATCAGCCTCTGTTCTTCCCAGAACAAGAGCAGAAAGTCAACGTACCCTCAGCCCAGATGTTCTTCCGCCGGTGCCGACGTACCTGGAGAAGAGCCAGGGTGACACTTCTCAAGACCAACTCTAGGTATCGCCGACAAGCAGACCGCCGCCGGACTCCAGCTCCCCGCTACCGCATTGGGCAGAGGGTATGGCTTTCCACACGGGACCTGCCACTTCAGGTGGAGTCCCACAAACTATCCCCCCATTTCATTGGTCCTTTCCCCATTTCTAGATTCCTTAGTTTCACATCTGTTGTCTTTTCTTACCCCCGTACCCTCCATATTCACCCTACTTTCCATGTGTCTAGGATTAAGCCTGTGTCTCACAGCTCTTTGTCTTCTGTTTCTAGGCCCACCCCTCGTCCTCGTGTCATCGATGGCCATCCGGCATACACTGTAAAACGCTTCCTGGGTGTTCGACCATGGGCCAGGGGTTTCCAGTACCTGGTTGACTGGGAGGGTTACGGCCCGGAGGAGAGGTGATGGGTTCCCGCTAGAGACATCCTGGACCCAGCCCTCACCGCCGACTTCCACTGCTGACACCCCGGTCAACTAGGTATGCGCCCAGGTAGGACACCAGGTGGCGCCCATAGAGGGGGGGGGGGGGGGGTGTACTGTCATGCCCTGATCTGTTTCACCTGTTCTTGAATTAGTTTCCAACCCCTCCAGGTGTTAGTCATCATCCAAGGTATGTTTATCCCTGTGTTTCCTGTCTCTCTGTGCCAGTTCGTCTTGTTTGCTAAAGTCAACCAGCATTTATCTCTTAGCTCCTATTTTTCCCAGTCTCTGTTTTTCCTAGTCCTCCTGGTTTTGACCCTTGCCTGTCCTGACACCGAACCAGCCTACCTGAACATTATTTTTGCTGCTCCAGTTTAAACTGTTCTGCTTGCGGCTATGGAACCCTGACCTGTTCACCGGACGTGCTACCAGTCCCAGACCTGCTGTTTTCAACTCCCTAGAGACAGCAGGAGTGGTAGAGATACTCGGCTATGAAATGATCGGCTATGAAAAGCCAACTGACATTTACTCCTGAGGTGCTGACCTGTTGCACCCTCGACAACCACTGTGATTATTAATATTTGAGTTATGTAGAGGACAGCACTTGGAAGTCAAACAAATATCTGAAACTACTGCTAACACTCAAATGTAACTCATAGAACCTGATCGACAGCCATATGACTGTAGAAGAGATGAACATTAGGAGTGAGATCATCGCTAATGTCGATTCAGCTCTCACTTAACACTTTAGTAACTATTTAGATGCTCATGGATACCTTGCAAAACAATGTATGTCTGGACACTGAGAAACAGAAGCAGGGGACTGTCTGTGAGACACTTAGAATTAGGTCACTGTGAAGATTAATGTTCTACTGGTTCTGGCCTCATTTAGAAATACAACTTAGTCGCTGAGTTAACGGTAAAGTTATCTTGTGTCCTGTAAGTGATTATGTGCCATTCTAATAGCCTTTATTACAGTACAATGTTAAAAACATATGAAGAGTTACATTTCTAAACACTATATATACATTTTCAAAAATGTTGGTGAATTAGCTTTTAGTATTTAAAGAAATTATGAATGAGACTGGCAAGGGGTTGTTCAAAGACGACAGATTTTAAACAAATACATGTCTATCACTTGATGGTTTCATTTCTGAGAGACAAATTATCATGTTTTTTTTGCTAAATGCTATATATCCGCCTCACTCTCAGAGGAATAAGTAGTACTGCTAGGTTTTACACAGTCAAATGTAACAAATAACTGCATATTTTATTAAGAAATGTACAAATGACACATTTGTGACATTCATATTCAAAACATGTTTTAAATATATAATTAAATACAGTAATATGAGATCTGTATCTAAAACATTTACATGTTACATTTGAATAATTTAGCAGATGCTTTTATCCAGAGCAACATGCAGTAAGTGCATTCATCTTAAGATAGCTAGGAAATGAACTCTTATAGAGTACAGTCATGGCCACAAGTTTTGAGAATGACACAAGTATTAATTTCCACAAAGTTTGCTGCTTCAGTGTCTTTAGATATTTTTGTCAGATGTTACTATGGAATACTGAAGTATAATTACAAGCATTTCATAAGTGTCAAAGGCTTTTATTGACAATTACATGAAGTTGATGCAAAGAGTCAATATTTGCAGTGTTGACCCTTCTTTTTCAAGACCTCTGCAATCCGCCCTGGCATGCTGTCAATTAACTTCTGGGCCACATCCTGACTGATGGCAGCCCATTCTTGCATAATCAATGCTTGGAGTTTGTCAGAATTTTGGGGGTTTTGTTTGTCCACCCGCCTCTTGAGGATTGACCACAAATTCTCAATGGGATTAAGGTCTGGGGAGTTTCCTGGCCATGGACCCAAAATATCGATATTTTGTTCCCCGAGCCACTTAGTTATCACTTTTGCCTTATGGCAAGGTGCTCCATCATGCCGGAAAAGGCATTGTTCGTCACCAAACTATTCCTGGATGGTTGAGAGAAGTTGCTCCCAGAGGATACCATTCTTTGTTCATGGCTGTGTTATTAGGCAAAATTGTGCATGAGCCCACTCCCTTAGCTGAGAAGCAACCCCACACATGAATGGTCTCAGGATGCTTTACTGTTGGCATGACACAGGACTGATGGTAGCGCTCACCTTGTTTATTCCGGACAAGCTATTTTCCGGATGCCCCAAACAATCGGAAAGGGGATTCAACAGAGAAAATGACTTTACCCCAGTCCTCAGCAGTCCAATCCCTGTATCTTTTGCAGTATATCAGTCTGTCCCTGATGTTTTTCCTGGAGAGAAGAGGCTTCTTTGCTGCCCTTCTTGACACCAGGCCATCCTCCAAAAGTCTTCGCCTCACTGTGCGTGCAGATGCCCTCACCTGCCTGCTGCCATTCCTGAGCAAGCTCTGTACTGGTGGGGCCCCGATCCCGCAAGCTGAATCAACTTTAGGAGATGGTCCTGGCACTTGCTGGACTTTCTTGGGCGCCCTGAAGCCTTCTTCACAACAATTGAACCACTCTCCTCTTGATGATCTGATAAATGGTTGATTTAGGTGCAATCTTACTGGCTGCAATGTCCTTGCCTGTGAAGCCCTTTTTGTGCAAAGCAATGATGACGGCACGTGTTTCCTTGCAGTTAACCATGATTGACAGAGGAAGAACAATGATTTCAAGCACCACCCTCCTTTTGAAGTTTCCAGTCTGTTATTCGAACTCAATCAGCATGACAGGGTGATCTCTGGGGCGGCAGGGTAGCCTAGTGGTTAGAGCGTTGGACTAGTAACCGAAAGGTTGCAAGTTCAAATCCCCGAGCTTGCAAGGTACAAATCTGTTGTTCTGCCCTGAACAGGCAGTTAACCCACTGTGCCTAGGCTGTCATTGAAGATAAGAATTTGTTCTTAACTGACTTGCCTAGTAATATATATAAAAAAAATCTCCAGCCTTGACCTCGTCAACACTCACACCTCTGTTAACAAGAGAATCACTGACATGATGTCAGCTGATCCTTTTGTGGCAGGGCTGAAATGCAGTGGAAATGTTTTTGGGGGGATTCAGGCCATTTGCATGGCAATTCATCTGATCACTCTTCATAACATTCTGGAGTATATGCAGATTTCCATCATACAAACTCAGGCAACAGATTTTGTGAAAATGTATATTGGTGTCATTCTCAAAACTTTTGGCCACGACTGTATGTGTGAGCATGATGTGCATGTGTTTTAAAAACAGGGGTTCAGTCTCCAGTTACTGATGCAAGGGAATAAAGGTGGTTATATGGATTTCGGCAGCAGTGAACAGTGAATGACCATGGTATTACCCATCTGATGAATGCAGTCTTCAAAAGGGCTGGATGATATTATTTTTGTTATGTCTGTTTGTTTGAAATGTGTGACAAAATGAGTTTTATCTTGAAAATTCTCAGTAATCTACAGCAGCATTCCAGAATTCTATTGGTGTCCAAAGGATTCATGTGCACAGGAATTGGTGTTCAGCCTTGACCTTCTATACGTTCCCCCATCATTTCTACAGCACCCAAACGCACTCTACACACACGTACATTGTAATATTATGGTATGGTGGTACTACACATTTTATATTGTCAATATGGAGAGGTAAATAATGTTATAGGATGTACTGTTTTATCTTTTAGTTTATGTGTGATGTAAGTGCCTTTAATGTGTTTGGACCCCAGGAAGAGTAGATTCTGCCTTGGCAGGAACTAATGGGGATCCATAATAAACACCAGGAAGAGTAGATTCTGCCTTGGCAGGAACTAATGGGGATCCATAATAAACCCCAGGAAGAGTAGATTCTGCCTTGGCAGGAACTAATGGGGATCCATAATAAACACCAGGAAGAGTAGATTCTGCCTTGGCAGGAACTAATGGGGATCCATAATAAACCCCAGGAAGAGTAGCTGCTGCCTTGGCAGGAACTAATGGGGATCCATAATAAACCCCAGGAAGAATAGCTGCTAATGGGGATCCATAATAAACCCCAGGAATAGTAGATTCTGCCTTGGCAGGAACTAATGGGGATCCATAATAAACCCCAGGAAGAGTAGATTCTGCCTTGGCAGGAACTAATGGGGATCCATAATAAACCCCAGGAAGAGTAGATTCTGCCTTGGCAGGAACTAATGGGGATCCATAATAAACCCCAGGAAGAGTAGATTCTGCCTTGGCAGGAACTAATGGGGATCCATAATAAACCCCAGGAAGAGTAGCTTCTGCCTTGGCAGGAACTAATGGGGATCCATAATAAACCCCAGAAAGAGTAGATTCCGCCTTGGCAGGAACTAATGGGGATCCATAATAAACCCCAGGAAGAGTAGCTTCTGCCTTGGCAGGAACTAATGGGGATCCATAATAAACCCCAGGAAGAGTAGCTTCTGCCTTGGCAGGAACTAATGGGGATCCATAATAAACCCCAGGAAGAGTAGATTCTGCCTTGGCAGGAACTAATCTGATCCATAATAAACCCCAGGAAGAGTAGATTCTGCCTTGGCAGGAACTAATGGGGATCCATAATAAACCCCAGGAAGAGTAGATTCTGCCTTGGCAGGAACTAATGGGGATTCATAATAAACCCCAGGAAGAGTAGATTCTGCCTTGGCAGGAACTAATCTGGATCCATAATAAACCCCAGGAAGAGTAGATTCTGCCTTGGCAGGAACTAATGGGGATCCATAATAAACCCCAGGAAGAGTAGATTCTGCCTTGGCAGGAACTAATGGGGATCCATAATAAACCCCAGGAAGAGTAGATTCTGCCTCGGCAGGAACTAATGGGGATCCATAATAAACCCCAGGAAGAGTGGCTTCCGCCTTGGCAGGAACTAATGGGGATCCATAATAAACCCCAGAAAGAGTAGATTCCGCCTTGGCAGGAACTAATGGGGATCCATAATAAAACCCAGGAAGAGTAGCTTCTGCCTTGGCAGGAACTAATGGGGACCCATAATAAACCCCAGGAAGAGTAGCTTCTGCCTTGGCAGGAACTAATGGGGATCCATAATAAACCCCAGGAAGAGTAGATTCTGCCTTGGCAGGAACTAATGGGGATCCATAATAAACCCCAGGAAGACTAGATTATGCCTTGGCAGGAACTAATGGGGATCCATAATAAACCCCAGGAAGAGTAGCTTCTGCCTTGGCAGGAACTAATGGGGATCCATAATAAACCCCAGGAAGAGTAGATTCTGCCTTGGCAGGAACTAATGGGGATCCATAATAAACCCCAGGAAGAGTAGATTCTGCCTTGGCAAGAACTAATGGGGATCCATAATAAACCCCAGGAAGAGTAGATTCTGCCTTTGCAGGAACTAATGGGGATCCATAATAAACCCCAGGAAGAGTAGATTCTGCCTTGGCAGGAACTAATGGGGATCCATAATAAACCCCAGGAAGAGTAGATTCTGCCTTGGCAGGAACTAATGGGGATCCATAATAAACCCCAGGAAGAGTAGATTCTGCCTTGGCAGGAACTAATGGGGATCCATAATAAACCCCAGGAAGAGTAGATTCTGCCTTGGCAGGAACTAATGGGGATCCATAATAAACCCCAGGAAGAGTAGATTCTGCCTTGGCAGGAACTAATGGGGATCCATAATAAACCCCAGGAAGAGTAGCTTCTGCCTTGGCAGGAACTAATGGGGATCCATAATAAACCCCAGAAAGAGTAGATTCCGCCTTGGCAGGAACTAATGGGGATCCATAATAAACCCAGGAAGAGTAGCTTCTGCCTTGGCAGGAACTAATGGGGACCCATAATAAACCCCAGCTTCTGCCTTGGCAGGAACTAATGGGGATCCATAATAAACCCCAGGAAGAGTAGATTCTGCCTTGGCAGGAACTAATGGGGATCCATAATAAACCCCAGGAAGACTAGATTATGCCTTGGCAGGAACTAATGGGGATCCATAATAAACCCCAGGAAGAGTAGATTCTGCCTTGGGGATCCATAATAAACACCAGGAAGGTAGACTTGGCAGGAACTAATGGGGATCCATAATAAACCCCAGGAAGAGTAGATTCTGCCTTGGCAGGAACTAATGGGGATCCATAATAAACCCCAGGAAGAGTAGATTCTGCCTTGGCAGGAACTAATGGGGATCCATAATAAACCCCAGGAAGAATAGCTGCTGCCTTGGCAGGAACTAATGGGGATCCATAATAAACCCCAGGAAGAATACTAATGGGGATCCATAATAAACCCCAGGAAGAGTAGATTCTGCCTTGGCAGGAACTAATGGGGATCCATAATAAACCCCAGGAAGAGTAGATTCTGCCTTGGCAGGAACTAATGGGGATCCATAATAAACCCCAGGAAGAGTAGATTCTGCCTTGGCAGGAACTAATGGGGATCCATAATAAACCCCAGGAAGAGTAGCTTCTGCCTTGGCAGGAACTAATGGGGATCCATAATAAACCCCAGAAAGAGTAGATTCCGCCTTGGCAGGAACTAATGGGGATCCATAATAAACCCCAGGAAGAGTAGCTTCTGCCTTGGCAGGAACTAATGGGGATCCATAATAAACCCCAGGAAGAGTAGCTTCTGCCTTGGCAGGAACTAATGGGGATCCATAATAAACCCCAGGAAAACCCCAGGAACTAAGATCCATAATAGATTCTGCCTTGGCAGGAACTAATGGGGATCCATAATAAACCCCAGGAAGAGTAGATTCTGCCTTGGCAGGAACTAATGGGGATCCATAATAAACCCCAGGAAGAGTAGATTCTGCCTTGGCAGGAACTAATGGGGATCCATAATAAACCCCAGGAAGAGTAGATTCTGCCTTGGCAGGAACTAATGGGGATCCATAATAAACCCCAGGAAGAGTAGATTCTGCCTTGGCAGGAACTAATGGGGATCCATAATAAACCCCAGGAAGAGTAGATTCTGCCTTGGCAGGAACTAATGGGGATCCATAATAAACCCCAGGAAGAGTAGATTCTGCCTTGGCAGGAACTAATGGGGATCCATAATAAACCCCAGGAAGAGTAGATTCTGCCTAATGGGGATCCATAATAAACCCAGGAAGAGTAGCTTCTGCCTTGGCAGGAACTAATGGGGACCCATAATAAACCCCAGGAAGAGTAGATTCTGCCTTGGCAGGAACTAATGGGGATCCATAATAAACCCCAGGAAGAGTAGATTCTGCCTTGGCAGGAACTAATGGGGATCCATAATAAACCCCAGGAAGAGTAGATTATGCCTTGGCAGGAACTAATGGGGATCCATAATAAACCCCAGGAAGAGTAGCTTCTGCCTTGGCAGGAACTAATGGGGATCCATAATAAACCCCAGGAAGAGTAGATTCTGCCTTGGCAGGAACTAATGGGGATCCATAATAAACCCCTAGATGGGGATCCATAATAAACCCCAGGAAGAGTAGATTCTGCCTTTGCAGGAACTAATGGGGATCCATAATAAACCCCAGGAAGAGTAGATTCTGCCTTGGCAGGAACTAATGGGGATCCATAATAAACCCCAGGAAGAGTAGATTCTGCCTTGGCAGGAACTAATGGGGATCCATAATAAACCCCAGGAAAACCCAGGAACTAATGGGGATCCATAATAAACCCCAGGAAGAGTAGATTCTGCCTTGGCAGGAACTAATGGGGATCCATAATAAACCCCAGGAAGAGTAGCTTCTGCCTTGGCAGGAACTAATGGGGACCTCTAATAAATACAAATATCAACAGCATCTGCAGTTTCACTCTGTTTATTCTCTCTTTGCCTCCCATGCTGCTACTGTTAGAGGTGATAATGGTGAGGGATAATGCTGCTACTGTTAGAGGTGATAATGGTGAGGGATAATGCTGCTTCTGTTGGAGGTGATAATGGTGAGGGATAGTGCTGCTTCTGTTGGAGGTGATAATGGTGAGGGATAATGCCGCTACTGTTAGTGGTGATAATGGTGAGGGATAGTGCTGCTTCTGTTGGAGGTGATAATGGTGAGGGATAGTGCTGCTTCTGTTGGAGGTGATAATGGTGAGGGATAATGCCGCTACTGTTAGTGGTGATAATGGTGAGGGATAGTGCTGCTACTGTTAGAGGTGATAATGGTGAGGGATAGTGCTGCTTCCGTTGGAGGTGATAATGGTGAGGGTGGCTACTGTTAGATGTGATAATGGTGAGGAATCATGCTCCTTCTGTTAGATGTGATAATGGTGAGGGATAATGTGGGTACTGTTAGAGGTGATAATTGTGAGGGATACTGTAGGTGTGTGAGTATGCCATGACAGATGGAGTC
The DNA here is from genome assembly GCF_034236695.1 of Oncorhynchus nerka. NCBI lineage: Eukaryota > Metazoa > Chordata > Actinopteri > Salmoniformes > Salmonidae > Oncorhynchus > Oncorhynchus nerka. The sequence continues at coordinate 16,523,502 of NC_088408.1, forward strand.
ACAATCAGATCTATAATTCTGTTCACTGCCTGTGGTGCTTCTATTCTATTCTTCTAAACTGCATGTGGTCTTGAAAAATAGGCCACATAAATTAAAACACGTATTTGCGTGATTGCAATACTTACAATATTTTGTAATACACAAAAAAATGTAATGTTTTCAAGAACTGTCAACATTACAAGAAGGATGAATGTGAAAAATTAGGCAGTCAGTTGGTCGGAAAGGGATATTATCACTTCTTCTTAATTACAGCACGTTTGTAAGGTGACATCCCTGACCTCGGCTGATGAGCCCATTTAATAGGCTGTAATCCTGGCGGTGACACGCAGCTGTCCAATAGCGTAACCTTTTGTTAACAGTGACCCTCACCAAACCTCAGAAGAAGGAGAAGATATTCACACCTGGTCCTTCTAATCAGCACAGGGCAAATGTGCCTTTTTTCATTAAGAATTGCGTGAATCCTTATTTGACTGTGTTTAATTTCAATTTAGAGGCCAGAGTTTCTACTTGGTGCTTGCCAATGTTAATTCTCATCATATTTCATTTTGGAATGGAAGATGAGGTTTCAGAAAGGGAATAAGTGTAGAGGGAATGGGAGGAGGATTCAGTCATCCATCAAAGTATGGCACGATGAATATAATATGACCTCAGTCAGCGTACAATCAAAAAGGAAAACAATGATTAAAGCTGTTTTGGGCCAGTCATCTTGCTGTCTTCACAAGCTGCAGATGGGTAGCTTGTCATTACCTCTCTCCCATACACTTATAAAGCATTTAACAATGCTTCTCCCCTGCTCATAAAAAAAAAATAGTTGTGTAAAAATAGGATCACTCCAATATCAGGCATTGCCAACGAGAGCCTTCAAAACTTATAGTGTAAGGTGTGAAATGTTCTTAATAATAAAAACCAAATGGATAACCTAGGCAGATTATAACCAACCACATCCCACAACAGCCACTACACATAAAGATTAATGTACACTGTTTGGAGTTTATATTCCTATCCAACCTATAACATATTTCATGTTTCTACTACATTTTATAATGATTATTCAATAGTTCTTGATGGTAAATTTAAATCCTATCAGCAACGTAAAGCACCATAACTGCTCTGTGACACCAACTGCAAGGATGATAAAATAGGACCTCCTCCTCTCTCCCTTCATTCCTCTCTCCCTCTATTCCTCTCTCCCTCTATTCCTCTCTCCCTCTATTCCTCTATTCCTCTCTCCCTTCATTGCTCTCTCCCTCTATTCCTCTCTCCCTCTATTCCTCTATTCCTCTATTCATCTCTCCCTTCATTCCTCTCTCCCTCTATTCCTCTCTCCCTTCATTCCTCTCTCCCTCTATTCCTCTCTCCCTCTATTCCTCTATTCCTCTATTCCTCTATTCCTCTATTCCTCTATTCCTCTATTCCTCTCTCCCTTCATTCCTCTCTCCTCTATTCCTCTCTCCCTCTATTCCTCTATTCCTCTATTCCTCTATTCCTCTATTCCTCTATTCCTCTCTCCCTTCATTACTCTCTCCCTTCATTACTCTCCCTTCATTACTCTCCCTTCATTACTCTCTCCCTCTATTCCTCTCTCCCTTCATTCCTCTCTCCCTCTATTCCTCTCTCCCTCTATTCCTCTATTCCTCTCTCCCTTCATTCCTCTCATTCCTCTCTCCCTTCATTCCTCTCTCCCTCTATTCCTCTCTCCCTTCATTCCTCTCTCCCTCTATTCCTCTCTCCCTTCATTCCTCTCTCCCTCTATTCCTCTCTCCCTTCATTCCTCTCTCCCTCTATTCCTCTCTCCCTTCATTCCTCTCTCCCTCTATTCCTCTCTCCCTTCATTCCTCTCTCCCTCTATTCCTCTCTCCCTCTATTCCTCTATTCCTCTATTCCTCTCTCCCTCTATTCCTCTCTCCCTCTATTCCTCTCTCCCTTATTACTCTCTCCTTCATTCCTCTCTCCCTTCATTCCTCTCTCCCTTCATTCCTCTCTCCCTCTATTCCTCTCTCCCTCTATTCCTCTCTCCCTCTATTCCTCTCTCCCTTCATTCTCTCTCATTCCCTCATTCCTCTCTTCCTTCATTCTCTCTCCCTTCTATTCCTCTCTCCCTTCATTCCTCTCTCCCTTCATTCCTCTCTCTCTCCCTCTATTCCTCTCTCCCTTCATTCCTCTCTCCCTCTATTCCTCTCTCCTTCATTCCTCTCTCCCTTCATTCCTCTCTCCCTCATTCCTCTCTCCTCTATTCCTCTCTCCCTTCATCTCTCCTCCCTCTATTCCTCTCTCCCTTCATTACTCTCTCCCTTCATTCCTCTCTATTCCTCTATTCATCCTCCTCATTCCTCTCTCCTCATTCCTCTCTCCTTCATTCCTCTCTCCCTTCTATTCCTCCCTCATTCCCTCCTTCATTCCTCTCTCCCTCTATTCCTCTCTCCCTCTATTCCTCTCTCATTCCTCTATTATTCCTCTCTCCCTTCATTCCTCTCTCCCTCTATTCCTCTCCTTCATTCCTCTCTCCCTCTATTCCTCTCTATTCCTCTCATTCCTCTCTCCCTTATTCCTCTCTCTCCCTCTCTTCCTCTATTCCTCTCTTCCTTCATTCCTCTCTCCCTCTATTCCTCTCTCCCTTCATTCCTCTCTCCCTCTATTCTCTCTCCCTCTATTCCTCTCTCCCTTCATTCCTCTCTCCCTTCATTACTCTCTCCTCTATTTCCTCCCTCATTCCTCATTCCTCTCTCCCCTCTATTCCTCTCTCCCTTCATTCTCTCTCTCCCTCTATTTCTCTCCCTCTCTCCTCCCTTCATTCCTCTCTCCCTCTATTCCTCTCTCCCTTCATTCCTCTCTCCCTCTATTCCTCTCTCCCCTTCATTCCCTTCATTCTCCCTCTATTCCTCTCTCCCTTCATTCCTCTCTCCCTCTATTCCTCTCTCCCTTCATTCCTCTCTCCCTCTATTCCTCTCTCCCTTCATTCCTCTCTCCCTCTATTCCTCTCTCCCTCTATTCCTCTCTCCTCTATTCTCTCTCCCTTCATTCCTCCCTCATTCCTCTCCCTTATTCCTCTCTCCTCTATTCTCTCTCCCTTCATTCCTCTCTCCCTCTATTCCTCTCTCCTTCATTCCTCTCTCCCTCTATTCCTCTCTCCCTTCATTCCTCTCTCTTCATTCCTCTCTCCATTCCTCTCTCCTCTATTCCTCTCTCCTCTATTCCTCTATTCCTCTCTCCCTTCATTCTCTCTATTTCCTCTCTCCCTCTATTCCTCTCTCCCTTCATTCTCTCTCATTCCTCCTCTATTCCTCTCTCCCTTATTTCTCCTCTATTCCTCTCTCCTTCATTCCTCTCTCCTCTATTCCTCTCTCCTTCATTCCTCTCTCCCTTCATTCCTCTCTCCCTTCATTCCTCTCTCCCTCTATTCCTCTCTCCTTCATTCCTCTCTCCCTCTATTCCTCTCTCCCTTCATTCCTCTCTCCCTCTATTCCTCTCTCCCTTCTATTCCTCTCTCCCTTCATTCCTCTCTCCCTTCATTCCTCTCTCCCTCTATTCCTCTCTCCCTCTATTCCTCTCTCCTCTATTCCTCTCTCCCTTCATTCCTCTCTCCCTTCATTCACTCTCTCCCTCCTCATTCCTCTCTCCCTCATTCCTCCTCATTCCTCATTCCTCTCCTCATTCTCTCTCTCCCTCTATTCCTCTCTCCCTCATTCCTCTCCCTTCATTCCTCTCCTCTATTCCTCTCTCCCTATTCATTCCTCTATTCTCTCCTTCATTCCTCTCTCCCTTCATTCCTCTCTCCCTCTATTCCTCTCTCCCTTCATTCCTCTCTCCCTTATTCCTCTCTCCTTCATTCCTCTCTATTCCTCTCCCTTCATTCCTCTCTCCCTCATTCCTCTCTCCCTTCATTTCTCTCCTCTATTCCCTTCATTCCTCTCTCCCTTCATTCCCTCTCCTCATTACTCCTCTATTCCTCTCTCCTCTATTCTCCCTCATTCCTCTCTCCTTCATTCCTCTCTCCCTTCATTCCTCTCTCCTTCATTCCTCTCTCCTCTATTCCTCTCTTCCTCTATTCCTCTCCTTCATTCCTCTCTCCCTCTATTCCTCTCTCCCTCTATTCCTCTCTCCCTTCATTCCTCTCTCCCTCTCTCCCTTCATTCCCTCTCTCCTTCATTCCTCTCTTCCTCATTCCTCTCTCCCTCTATTCCTCTCTCCCTTCATTCCTCTCTCCCTCTATTCCTCTCTCCCTTCATTCCTCTCTCCCTCTATTTCTCTCTCATTCCTCTCTCCCTTCATTCTCTCCCTATTCCTCTCTTCTATTCCTCTCTCCTTCATTCCTTCCCTCTATTCCTCTCTCCTTCATTCCTCTCTCCTCTATTCCTCCCTCATTCCTCCTCTATTCCTCTCTCCCTTCATTCCTCTCTCCCTCTATTCCTCTCTCCCTCTATTCCTCTCTCTCCTTCATTCCTCTCTCCTTCATTCCTCTCTCCCTTCATTCCTCTCTCCCTTCATTCCTCTCTCCTTCATTCTCTCTCCCTTCATTCCTCTCTCCTTCATTCCTCTCTCCCTTCATTACTCTCTCCTCTATTATTCCTCTCTCCTTATTCCTCTATCCCTCTATTCCTCTCTCCCTCTATTCCTCTCTCCCTTCATTTCCTCATTCCTCTCTCCTTCATTACTCTCTCCCTCTATTCCTTCATTCCTCTCTCCCTTCATTCCTCTCTCTTCATTCCTCTCTCCCTTCATTCCTCTCTCCCTCTATTCCTCTCTCCCTTCATTACTCTCTCCCTTCATTCTCTCTCCTCATTCCTCTTCCTTCATTCCTCTCTCCCTTCATTCCTCTATTCCCTCTATTCCTCTCTCCCTTCATTCCTCTCCTCTCATTCCTCTCTCCCTCTATTCTCTCCTCATTCCTCTCCTCTCTCCCTTCATTCCTCTCTCCCTCTATTCCTCTCTCCCTTCATTCTCTCTCTCCCTCCTATTCCTCTCTCCCTTCATTCCTCTCTCCTCTATTCCTCTCTCCCTCATTCCTCTCTCCTTCATTCCTCTCTCCCCTCCTCATTCCTCTCTCCCTTCATTCCTCTCTCCCTTCATTACTCTCTCCCTCATTCCTCTCTCCCTTCATTCCTCTCTCCCTTCATTCCTCTCTCCCTCTATTCCTCTCTCCCTTCATTCCTCTCTCCTTCATTCTCTCTCCTCTATTCCTCTCTCCCTTCATTACTCTCTCCCTCTATTCCTCTCTCCCTTCATTCCTCTCTCCCTTCATTCCTCTCTCCCTTCATTCCTCTCTCCCTCTATTCCTCTCTCCCTCTATTCCTCTCCCTATTCCTCTCTCCCTTCATTCCTCTCTCCCTTCTATTCCTCTCTCCCTTCATTCCTCTCTCCCTTCATTCCTCTCTCCCTCATTCTCTCATTCCTCTCTCCCTTCATTCCTCTCTCCCTCTATTCCTCTCTCCTTCATTACTCTCTCCCTTCATTCCTCTCTCCTTCATTCCTCTCTTATTCCTCTCTCCCTCTATTTCTCTCTCCTTCATTCCTCTCTCCCTTCTATTCTCTCTCCCTCTATTCCTCTCCCTTCATTCCTCTCTCCCTTCATTCCTCTCTCCCTTCATTCCTCTCTCCCTTCATTCCTCTCTCCCTTCATTACTCTCTCCCTCTATTCCTCTCTCCCTCATTCCTCTCTCCCTCTATTCCTCTCTCCCTTCATTCCTCTCTCCCTTCATTCCTCTCTCCCTCTATTCCTCTCTCCCTTCATTCCTCTCTCCTCTATTCCTCTCTCCCTCTATTCCTCTCTCCCTCATTCCTCTCTCCCTTCATTACTCTCTCCTTCATTCCTCTCTCCCTCTATTCCTCTCTCCCTCTATTCCTCTCTCCCTTCATTCCTCTCTCCCTTCATTCCTCTCTCCCTTCATTCCTCTCTCCCTTCATTCCTCTCTCCCTCTATTCCTCTCTCCTTCATTCCTCTCTCCCTCTATTCCTCTCTCCCTTCATTCCTCTCTCCCTTCATTCCTCTCCCTCTATTCCTCTCTCCCTTCATTCCTCTCTCCCTTCATTCCTCTCTCCCTTCATTACTCTCTCCCTCTATTCCTCTCTCCCTTCATTCCTCTCTCCCTTCATTCCTCTCTCCCTCTATTCCTCTCTCCCTCATTCCTCTCTCCTTCTATTCCTCTCTCCCTTCATTCCTCTCTCCCTCTATTCCTCTCTCCTTCATTCCCTCTCCCTCTATTCCTCTCCCCTTCATTCCTCTCTCCTTCATTCCTCTCTCCCTTCATTCCTCTCTCCCTCTCTCCCGTCATTCCTCTAGTGCTCTCTCCCTTCATTCCTCTCTCCCTTCATTCCTCTCTCTCTTCATTCCTCTCCCCCTTCATTCCTCTCTCCCTTCATTCCTCTCTCCCTCATTCCCTCTCCCTTCATTCTCTCTCCCTTCATTCCTCTCTCCTTCATTCCTCTCTCCCTTCATTCCTCTCTCCTTCATTCCTCTCTCCCTTCATTCCTCTCTCCTCATTCCTCTCTCCCTTCATTCCTCTCTCCCTTCATTCCTCTCTCCCTTCATTCCTCTCTCCCTTCTATTCCTCTCTCCCTTCATTCCTCTCTCCCTTCATTCCTCTCTCCCTTCATTCCTCTCTCCCTTCATTCCTCTCTCCCTTCATTCCTCTCTCCCTTCATTCCTCTCTCCCTCTATTCCTCTCTCCCTTCATTCCTCTCTCCCTTCATTCCTCTCTCCCTTCATTCCTCTCTCCCTTCATTCCTCTCTCCTTCATTCCTCTCTCCCTTCATTCCTCTCTCCCTTCATTCCTCTCTCCCTCTATTCCTCTCTCCTTCATTCTCTCTCCTTCATTCCTCTCTCCCTTCATTCCTCTCTCCCTCTATTCCTCTCTCCTTCATTACTCTCTCTCCTTCATTCCTCTCTCTTCCCTTCATTCCTCTCTCCTCTATTCTCTCTCCCTCATTCCTCTCTCCCTTCATTCCTCTCTCCCTCTATTCCTCTCTCCTTCATTACTCTCTCCCTTCATTCCTCTCTCCCTTCATTCCTCTTCTCCCTTCTATTCCTCTCCCTTCATTCCTCTCTCCCTCATTCCTCTCTCCCTTCATTCCTCTCTCCCTTCATTCCTCTCTCCCTTCATTCCTCTCTCTCCCTTCATTACTCTCTCCCTTCATTACTCTCTCCCTTCATTCTCTCCCTTCATTCCTCTCTCCCTCTATTCCTCTCTCCTTCATTCCTCTCTCCTTCATTCCTCTCTCCTTCATTCCTCTCTCCTTCATTCCTCTCTCCCTCTATTCCTCTCTCCCTTCATTCCTCTCTCCCTTCATTCCTCTCTCCCTTCATTCCTCTCTCCCTTCATTCCTCTCTCCTTCATTCCTCTCTCCCTCTATTCCTCTCTCCCTTCATTCCTCTCTCCCTTCATTTCCTCTCTCCTTCATTCCTCTCTCCTTCATTCCTCTCTCCCTCTATTCCTCTCTCCCTTCATTCCTCTCTCCCTTCATTCCTCTCTCCCTTCATTCCTCTCTCCCTTCATTCCTCTCTCCCTCTATTCCTCTCTCCCTCTATTCCTCTCTCCCTCATTCCTCTCTCCCTTCATTACTCTCTCCCTTCATTCCTCTCTCCCTTCATTCCTCTCTCCCTCTATTCTCTCTCCCTTCATTCCTCTCTCCCTTCATTCCTCTCTCCCTTCATTCCTCTCTCCCTTCATTTCTCTCTCCCTTCATTCCTCTCTCCCTTCATTCTCTCTCTCCCTTCATTCCTCTCTCCCTTCATTCTCTCTCTCTCTTCATTCCTCTCTCCCTCTATTCCTCTCTCCCTCATTCCTCTCTCCTTCATTCCTCTCTCCCTTCATTCCTCTCTCCCTTCATTCCTCTCTCCCTCATTCCTCTCTCCCTTCATTCCTCTCTCCCTTCATTCTCTCTCCCTTCATTCCTCTCTCCCTTCATTCCTCTCTCCCTCTCATTCCTCTCTTCCTTCATTCCTCTCTCCCTTCATTCCTCTCTCCTCATTTCCTCTCTCCCTTCATTCCTCTCTCCCTCTCATTCCTCTCTCCCTTCATTCCTCTCTCCCTTCATTCCTCTCTCCCTTCATTCCTCTCTCCCTTCATTCTCTCTCTCCTTCATTCCTCTCTCCCTTCATTCCTCTCTCCCTTCATTCCTCTCTCCCTTCATTCCTCTCTCCCTTCATTCCTCTCTCCTTCATTCCTCTCTCCCTCTATTCCTCTCTCCCTTCATTCTCTCTCTCCCTTCATTCTCTCTCCCTTCATTCCTCTCTCCCATTCCTCTCCTCTCTCCTCCCTCTATTCCTCTCTCCCTTCATTCCCTCTCTCCTCTCATTCCTCTCTCCCTTCATTCCTCTCTCCCTCTCATTCCTCTCTCCTTCATTCCTCTCTCCTCATTCCTCTCTCCTTCATTCCTCTCCTTCCCTTATTCCTCTCTCCCTTCATTCCTCTCTCCCTTCATTCCTCTCTCCCTTCATTCCTCTCTCCCTTCATTCCTCTCTCCCTCTATTCCTCTCTCCCTTCATTCCTCTCTCCTTCATTCCTCTCTCCCTTCATTCCTCTCTCCCTTCATTTCTCTCCCTCTATTCCCTTCATTCCTCTCTCCCTTCATTCCTCTCTCCCTTCATTCCTCTCTCCCTTCATTCCTATTCTCTCCCTCTATTCCTCTCTCCTTCATTCCTCTCTCCCTTCATTCCTCTCTCCCTTCATTCCTCTCTCCCTCATTCCTCTCTCCTTCATTCCTCTCTCCCTCTATTCCTCTCTCCCTTCATTCCTCTCTCCTTCATTCCTCTTCCCTCTATTCCTCTCTCCTCATTCCTCTCTCTCCCTTCATTCCTCTCTCCTTCATTCATTCTCTCTCCCTTCATTCCTCTCTCCTTCATTCCTCTCTCCCTTCATTCCTCTCTCCCTTCATTCCTCTCTCCCTCTATTCCTCTCTCCTTCATTCCTCTCTCCCTCTATTCCTCTCTCCCTTCATTCCTCTCTCCCTCTATTCCTCTCTCCCTTCATTCCTCTCTCCCTCATTCCTCTCTCCCTTCATTCCTCTCTCCCTTCATTCCTCTCTCCCTCTCATTCCTCTCTCCCTTCATTCCTCTCTCCTTCATTCTCTCATTCCTCTCTCCCTTCATTCCTCTCTCCCTTATTCCTCTCTCCCTATTCCTCTCTCCCTTCATTCTCTCCCTTCATTCCTCTCTCCCTTCATTCCTCTCTCCCTTCATTACTCCTCCTTCATTCCTCTCTCCTTCATTCCTCTCTCCCTCTATTCCTCTCTCCCTTCATTCCTCTCTCCCTTCATTCCTCTCTCCCTTCATTCCTCTCTCCCTTCATTCCTCTCTCCCTCTATTCCTCTCTCCCTCTATTCCTCTCTCCCTTCATTACTCTCTCCCTTCATTCCTCTCTCCCTTCATTCCTCTCTCCCTTCATTACTCTCTCCCTCATTCCTCTCTCCCTTCATTCCTCTCTCCTTCATTCCTCTCTCCCTCTATTCCTCTCTCCCTTCATTCCTCTCTCCCTTCATTCCTCTCTCCCTCTATTCCTCTCTCCCTTCATTCCTCTCTCCCTTCATTCCTCTTCATTCCTCTCTCCCTTCATTCCTCTCTCCCTTCATTCCTCTCTCCCTCTATTCCTCTCTCCCTCTATTCCTCTCTCCCTTCATTCCTCTCTCCTTCATTCTCTCTCCTTCATTCCTCTCTCCCCTTCATTCTCTCTCCTTCATTCCTCTCTCCCTTCATTCTCTCTCCCTTCATTCCTCTCTCCTTCATTCCTCTCTCCCTTCATTCCTCTCTCCCTTCATTCCTCTCTCCCTCTCATTCCTCTCTCCCTTCATTCCTCTCTCCCTTCATTCTCTCTCCCTTCATTCTCTCCTATTCTCCCTCTTCATTCCTCTCTCCCTTCATTCCTCTCTCCCTTCTATTCCTCTCTCTCTTCATTTCTCTCTCTCCCTCCCTCATTCCTCTCTCCTTCATTCTCTCTCCTTCATTCCTCTCTCCCTTCACATTCCTCTCTCCCTCTATTCCTCTCTCCCTCTTCATTCCTCTCTCCCTTCTCTATTCCTCTCTCCTTCATTCCTCTCTCTCCCTTCATTCCTCTCTCCTTCATTCCTCTCTCCCTCTCATTCCTCTCTCCTCATTCCTCTCTCCCTTCATTTCTCTCCCTCATTCCTCTCTCCTCTCATTCCTCTCTCCCTTCATTCCTCATTCTCTCCCTATTCCTCTCTCCCTTCATTCTCTCTCCCTTCATTCCTCTCTCCCTTCATTCCTCTCTCCCTTCATTCCTCTCTCCCTCTATTCCTCTCTCTCTCCCTTCATTCCTCTCTCCCTTCATTCCTCTCTCCCTCTCATTCCTCTCTCCCTTCATTCCTCTCTCCCTTCATTCCTCTCTCCCTCATTCCTCTCTCCTTCATTCTCTCTCTCCCTTCATTCCTCTCTCCTCTATTCCTCTCTCCCTTCATTCCTCTCTCCCTTCATTCCTCTCTCCCTTCATTCCTCTCTCCCTTCATTCCTCTCCCTTCTCTCTCCCTTCATTCTCTCCCTTCATTCCTCTCTCCCTTCATTCCTCTCTCCTTCATTCTCTCTCCCTTCATTCCTCTCTCCCTTCTATTCCTCTCTCCCTTCATTCCTCTCTCCCTTCATTCCTCTCTCCTCTATTCCTCTCCCTTCATTCTCTCTCCCTCTATTCCTCTCTCCCTTCATTCCTCTCTCCTTCATTCTCTCTCTATTCCTCCCTCCCTTCATTCCTCTCTCCCTTCATTCCTCTCTCCCTTCATTCCTCTCTTATTCTCTCCTTCATTCCTCTCTCCTTCATTCCTCTCTCTCTCCTTCATTCCTCTCTCATTCCCTTATTCCTCTCTCCCTTCATTCTCTCTCCCTTCATTCCTCTCTCCCTTCATTCCTCTCTCCTTCATTCCCTCTCTCCCTTCATTCCTCTCTCCCTTCATTCCTCTCTCCCTTCATTCCTCTCTCCCTTCATTCCTCTCTCCCTTCATTCCTCTCTCCCTCTATTCCTCTCTCCCTTCATTCCTCTCTCCCTTCATTCCTCTCTCCCTTCATTCCTCTCTCCTTCATTCCTCTCTCCTTCATTCCTCTCCTTCATTCCTCTCTCCCTCATTACTCTCTCCCTTCATTCCTCTCTCCCTTCATTCCTCTCTCCCTTCATTCCTCTCTCCCTTCATTCTCTCTCCCTTCATTCCTCTCTCCCTTCATTCCTCTCTCCTTCATTCCTCTCTCCCTTCATTCCTCTCTCCTTCTATTCTCTCTCCCTTATTCCTCTCTCCCTCATTCCTCTCTCCCTTCATTCCTCTCTCCCTTCATTCCTCTCTCCCTTCATTCCTCTCTCCCTTCATTCCTCTCTCCTTCATTCTCTCTCCCTTCATTCCTCTCTCCCTTCATTCCTCTCTCCCTTCATTCCTCTCTCCTTCATTCCTCTCTCCCTTCATTCCTCTCTCCCTTCATTCCTCTCTCCCTTCATTCCTCTCTCCTCATTCCTCTCTCCCTTCATTCCTCTCTCCCTTCATTCCTCTCTCCCTTCATTCCTCTCTCCTTCATTCCTCTCTCCCTTCATTCCTCTCTCCCTCTATTCCTCTCTCCCTTCATTCCTCTCATTCCTTCATTCTCTCTCTCCTCTATTCCTCTCTCCCTTCTATTCCTCTCTCCTTCATTCCTCTCTCCCTTCATTCCTCTCTCCCTTCATTCCTCTCTCCCTCTATTCCTCTCCCTTCATTCCTCTCTCCCTTCATTCCTCTCTCCCTCTATTCCTCTCTCCCTTCATTCCTCTCTCCCTTCATTCCTCTCTCCCTCTATTCCTCTCTCCCTTCATTACTCTCTCCCTTCATTACTCTCTCCCTTCATTCCTCTCTCCCTTCATTCCTCTCTCCCTTCATTCCTCTCTCCCTTCATTCCTCTCTCCCTTCATTCCTCTCTCCTTCATTCCTCTCTCCCTTCATTCCTCTCTCCCTTCATTCCTCTCTCCTTCATTCCTCTCTCCCTTCATTCCTCTCTCCCTCATTCCTCTCTCCCTTCATTCCTCTCTCCTTCATTCCCTCTCTATTCCTCTCCCTTCATTCCTCTCATCATCCCTCTCTCCCTTCATTCCTCTCTCCTCCCTTTATTCCTCTCTCCTCTATTCTCTCTCTTCTCTCTCCCCTTATTCCTCTCTCCCTTCATTCTCTCTCCCTTATTCCTCTCCCTCTATTCCTCTCTCCTTCTCCCTTCATTCCTCTCTCCCTTCATTCCTCTCTCCCTCTATTCCTCTCTCCTCTATTCCCTCTCCCTCTCCTTTATTCCTCTCTCCCTTCTATTCCATTCCTCTCATCCCTCTCTCCTTCATTCCTCTCTCTTCTTCCTTCATTCCTCTATTCCTCATTCCTCTCTCCCTTCACATTCCTCTCTCCCTTATTCCTCTCTCTCCCTTTATTCCCTCTCCTTCATTCCTCTCCTCTCTTCATTCCTCTCTCCCTTCATTCCTCTCTCCCCTTATTCTCTCCCTTCATTCCTCTCTCCCTTCATTCCTCTCTCCCTTCATTCCTCTCTCCCTTCATTCCTCTCTCCTTCATTCTCTCCCTTCATTCCTCTCTCCCTTCATTCCTCTCTCCCTTCATTCCTCTCTCCCTTCATTCCTCTCTCCCTTCATTCCTCTCCTCTCATTCATTCCTTCATTCCTCTCTCCTTCCTCTCTCCTTCATTCCTCTCTCCCTTCATTCCTCTCTCTCCCTTCATTCCTCCTTCATTCCTCTCTCCTCTATCCCTTCTTCATTCCTCTTCTCCTTCTATTCCTCTCTCATTCTCTCCCTTTATTCCTCTCTCCTTCATTCCTCTCTCCCTCTATTCCTCTCTCCCCTTATTCCCTTCATTCTCTCTCCCTTCATTCCTCTCTCCCTTCATTCCTCTCTCTATTCCTCTCATTCCTCTCTCCTTCATTCCTCTCTCCCTTCATTCCTCTCTCCCTTCATTCCTCTCTCCCTCTATTCCTCTCTCCCTTCATTCCTCTCTCCCCCTTCATTCCTCTCTCCTTCATTCCTCTCTCCTTCATTCCTCTCTCCTTCATTCCTCTCTCCCTTCATTCCTCTCTCCCTTCATTCCCTCATTCTCCCTTCATTCTCTCTCCCTTCATTCCTCTCTCCTTCATTCCTCTCTCCTTCATTCTCCCTTCATTCCTCTCTCCCATTCATTCCTCTCCCTCATTCCTCTCTCCCTCATTCCTCTCTCCTTCATTCCTCTCTCTCCCTTCATTATTCCTCTCTCCTTCATTCCTCTCTCCTTCTTCCCTCTCTCCCTTCATTCCTCTCTCCCTTATTCCTTCCATTCCTCTCTCCCTTCATTCCTCTCTCCCTTCATTCCTCTCTCCCTTCATTCCCTCTCTCCCTTCATTCCTCTCTCCCTTCATTCCTCCTCTATTCCTCTCTCCTTCATTCCTCTCTCCTTCATTCCTCTCTCCTTCATTCCTCTCTCCCTTCATTCCTCTCTCCTTCATTCCTCTCCCTCATTCCTCTCTCCCTTCATTTCTCTCTCTCCTCCATTCCTCTCTCCTCTATTCCTCTCCCTCCATCTATTTCCTCTCCTTCATTCCCTTCCTATTCCTCTCTCTCTTCTTCATCTCCTCCTATTCTCTCTATTCCTCTCTCCCTTCTCTCTCCCTTCATTCCTCTCTTTATTCCTCTCCTCCCTCTATTCCTCTCTCCCTTCATTCCTCATTCATTCCTCTCTCTTCCTTCATTGTTATTCCTCTCCAAATCTCTCCTTCATTCCTCTCTCCCTTCATTCCTCTCTCCTTCATTCCCTTCCCTTCATTCCTCTCTCCCTTCATTCCCTCTAATCCTCTCTCCTTCATTCCTTTCCCTTCATTCCTCTCTCCTTCATTCCTCTCTCCTTCATTCCTCTAATCCTTTTTCCTTCTCCTCCCTTCATTCCTCTCTCCCTTCATTCCTCTCTCCCATTCTCATTCCTCTCTCCCTTTCATTCCTCTTTTTCCTCTCTCCTCTATTCCTCTATTCCAATCTCCCTCCATTCCTCTCTCCTCTATTCCTCCTCTCTCTTCATTCCTCTCTCCCTTCTATTCCTCTCTCCCTTCATTCCTCTCTCTCCCTTCATTCCTCTCTCCTTCTATTCCTCTCTCCTTCATTCCTCTCTCCCTTCATTCCTCTCTCCCTTCATTCCTCTCTCCCTTCATTCCTCTCTCCCTTCATTCCTCTCTCCCTTCATTCCTCTCTCCTTCATTCCTCTCTCCCTTCATTCCTCTCTCCCTTCATTCCTCTCTCCCTTCATTCCTCTCTCCTTCATTCCTCTCTCCTTCATTCCTCTCTCCCTTCATTCCTCTCTCCTCATTTCCTCTCTCCCTTCATTCCTCTCTCCTCTATTCCTCCTATTCTCGTTCTGTCCCTTCATTCATCCCATCATTCCTCTCTCCTATCCTCATTCCTCTATTCCTCCTATTCTCTCTCTATTCCTCTATCCCTTTATTCCTCTATCCCTTTATTCCTCTATCCCTTCATTCCTCTCTCCCTTCATTCCTCTCTCCCTTCATTCCTCTCTCCCTTCATTCCTCTCTCCCTTCATTCCTCTCTCCCTTCATTCCTCTCTCCCTTCATTCCTCTCCCTTCATTCCTCTCTCTCCCTTCATTCCTCTCTCCCTTCATTCCTCTCTCCTTCATTCCTCTCTCCCTTCATTCCTCTCTCCCTTCATTCCTCTCTCCTTCATTCCTCTCTCCCTTCATTCCTCTCTCCCTCATTCCCTTCATTCCTCTCTCCTCTATTCCTCTCTCCCTCATTCCTCTATTCCTCTATTCCTCCCCTTCATTCCTCTCTCCCTATCATTCTAAAACTCCCTTCATTCCTCTCCCTTCATTCCTCTCTAAGAAATATTCCTCTTCCTGAAATTCTCCTCCCTTCATTCCTCTCTCCCTTCATTCCTCTCTCCCTTCATTCCTCTCTCCCTTCATTCCTCTCTCCCTTCATTCCTCATCCCTTCATTCCTCTCTCCTTCATTCCCTCTCTCCCTTTTTCCTCTCTCCCTTCATTCCTCTCTCCCTCATTCCTCTCTCCTTCATTCCTCTCTCCATTCCTCTCTCCTTCATTCCTCTCTCCCTTCATTCCTCTCTCATTCCTCTCTCCTTCATTCCTCTCTCATTCCTTCCCATTCCCTCTCCCTTCATTCCTCTCTCCTTCATTCCTCTCTCCTCATTCCTCTCAGCCCTCCATTCCTCTCTCCCTCCATTCCCTTCCAATCCATTCTCTCTCCCAACTATTCTCTCTCCCTCCATTCTCCTCTAGCAGATTCTATTCCCATTCTGAACCCTCATTTCTCCCTCTATTCCTCTCTCCCTTACCAGTCTCCTCCATTCCTCTCTCAGTAGGTGATTTTTCCATTCCTCTCTCCCTCCAGTAGGTGGGCCTCCATTCCTCTCTCCCTCCATTCCTCTCTCCCTCTATTCCTCCTATTCTCGTTCTGTCCCTTTATTCATCCTATGCTCGTTCTATCCAGCCCTCTATTCCTCCTATTCTCTCTCTATCCCTCTATCCCTCTCTCCCTCTATTCTTCCATCCCCCTTGATTAACCAGCAAAGCATATTAGAAATAGAGAAACCAGTTTTAGCATAACCAGCAGATTAGTGAACCAAAATTTGCCATAACCAGCTGATAAAAAAGTGGGATTGCTGAAACTGAAAGCCTGTACAAATAGATAGCTATTAGCAATTCAATATTGTTGAAATCCAATTATTTTTTTTGAACCGAGTCATTTTCAGCCCATGGGATTATAAACAATGGTTTTTAATGGAGTTCTCAGTGACAGAGAATCTGGAAAGGAAACATATCACATGATTCTTTTCAACATGCTCACATTGTCTTTCACACAAAATAATAAAGTCTCAGAAAGGCTTCCTAGTAGCAAGGAATCTAACGTTGATAATGCTGCTGTTACTACTATAGAAGGACTGCTGACTACTAGATCTAATAGGCTACTACGAATTCTACTAATAAGAATATTGATCCTGAAATGAATAATAATTAGAGGCAGTGGTAGTATAACAAACAGTGTTATCTTCTTCATCATTGTAAATATCAATAGGTGCTAAGATGCTTTATTTAACCAGCAGATGCATAAACCTTGGAGCTAACCAGCAGATTAAACCAGTAGGTGGGCCATAACCGGAGGACACAAAAACCAATCTTGGGTCATCCTTCTGATTAAACCAGTAGGTGGGCCATAACCTGAGCAGATAAAACCTATTTGTATTTTAAAACAGTGGAGGAGAAGGTTCTGGCGATGGTTCCATAACCAGCAGATAAAACCAGTAGGTGGGCCATAACCAATAGATTAAACCAGTAGGTGGGCCATAACCAGCAGATTAAACCAGTAGGTGGGCCATAACCAGCAGATAAAACCAGTAGGTGGGCCATAACCAATAGATTAAACCAGTAGGTGGGCCATAACCAGCAGATAAAACCAGTAGGTGGGCCATAACCAGCAGATAAAACCAGTAGGTGGGCCATAACCAGCAGATAAAACCAGTAGGTGGGCCATAACCAGCAGATAAAACCAGTAGGTGGGCCATAACCAGCAGATAAAACCAGTAGGTGGGCCATAACCCAGATTAAACAGATAAAACCAGTAGGTGGGCCATAACCAGCAGATAAAACCAGTAGGTGGGCCATAACCAGCAGATAAAACCAGTAGGTGGGCCATAACCAGCAGATAAAACCAGTAGGTGGGCCATAACCAGCAGATAAAACCAGTAGGTGAGCCATAACCAGCAGATAAAACCAGTAGGTGGGCCATAACCAGCAGATAAAACCAGTAGGTGGGCCATAACCAGCAGATTAAACCAGTAGGTGGGCCATAACCAGCAGATTAAACCAGTAGGTGGGCCATAACCAGCAGATAAAACCAGTAGGTGAGCCATAACCAGCAGATAAAACCAGTAGGTGGGCCATAACCAGCAGATAAAACCAGTAGGTGGGCCATAACCAGCAGATAAAACCAGGAGGTGGGCCATAACCAGCAGATTAAACCAGTAGGTGGGCCATAACCAGCAGATTAAACCAGTAGGTGGGCCATAACCAATAGATTAAACCAGTAGGTGGGCCATTTGGAAGCTTAACTCAGCATTAAACTGTTTAACCAGAAACAGTTTGACAAGCGAGCAAGATTCATCTATTCCACTTCCCCCAGGGTATAAGGGAGCTACGCTATGCCAATGTATATTAAGGCTGTTCTATCACCACTGTCCCTCTGTTGGCCCTGCATAGAGACATATCACTTGGGAGAGGACAGGGATCTTTCTAGCATGTCCCCTTATTCAACTAATGTTGATAGTAAGGGAGGTTAATGTTTTTTACCTGTTAAGTTAAATGACAGTGAATGATCTGTTTCCATGCAGAATATAGTCATCTTGTTTCTTCTAGAAGTGGAAGAGGGTATTTGTAGTTTTTAAAACATAGTTTTGAATGTTATTCTAAATATTAGAACCCCTTGGGAGGGGAAGCATTAAGACTGAGTAGGCCTACTGGGAGGTAAAGACATTACATGAGGGTCAAGATCGTCTTTTACAACCATGAAATTGGTTGAGCTCCTCCATTTACAGGCGTGCATGCTGCTTTACACAGCACTGCTTTATCGTGTGTGTGTGTCACTATGTGTTTGTGTGCAGGTGCTCTTTAATAAGCCACTGTATGTTTCTAAAACCACTATAGAACTGGATGATGGGATTATGCTTTTGTGAAAAACTATTGAGTTTAAGGGCAATTCCATGTTAACGGAATTTCATCATGGGCTCCTGTTCGCTACTACAAAGAAATGCATAATTATGGACATGAATGTCATTCTCTTCATGGTGATGTATCCTGAATAGGTACACAAAGGTAGAAATATACAATATCCTCCTTTGCATGTTTGGGTATTAATCTACACACCGGCTATTGTTTTAATGAGCTCTGTCCCCAAACAAGACCAACATTTGGTTGGTCCGGACAGGAAAAAATCTGAACCAATAATAGATGTCTATGTTTCACAAGTTTGGACATCAAAGTAAAGCTCAGTAGAGTAGAGAACAGTACACTAGAGTACAGCACAGTAGAAAACAGCACAGTAGAGTACAGCACAGTAGAGTTCAGTACAGTAGAAAACAGTACACTAGAGTACAGTACAGTACAGAACAGTACACTAGAGTACAGTACAGCACAGCACAGCATAGTAGAGTTCAGTACAGTAGAGAACAGTACACTAGAGTACAGCACAGAACAGTACACTAGAGCACAGCACAATAGAGAACAGTGCACTAGAGTACAGCACATTAGAGTTCAGTACAGTAGAAAACAGTACACTAGAGTACAGCACAGTATAGTTCAGTACAGTAGAGAACAGTACACTAGAGAACAGTACACTAGAGTACAGTACACTAGAGAACAGTACAGTAGAGTACAGCACAGCACAGTTGAGAACAGTACACTAGAGAACAGTACACTAGAGCACAGCACAATAGAGAACAGTACACTAGAGTACAGTACAGTAGAGAACAGCACAGTAGAGTTCAGTACACTAGAGCACAGCACAATAGAGAACAGTACACTAGAGTTCAGTACAGTAGAGAACAGTACACTTGAGTACAGCACAGCACAGTAGAGAACAGTACACTAGAGTACAGTACAGTAGAGAACAGTACACGAGAGTACAGTACACTAGAGAACAGTACACTGGAGTACAGTACAGTAGAGAACACTACAGTAGAGAACAGTACACTAGAGTACAGCACAGCACAGTAGAGAACAGTACACTGGAGTACAGTACAGTAGAGAACACTACAGTAGAGAACAGTACACTAGAGTACAGCACAGCACAGTAGAGAACAGTACACTAGAGTAGAGTACAGTAGAGAACAGTACAGTAGAGAACAGTACAGTAGAGTAGAAAACAGTACTCTAGAGTACAGTACAGAACAGTACACTAGAGAACAGTACACTAGAGTACAGTACAGTAGAGAACAGTACACTAGAGTACAGCACAGCACAGTAGAGAACAGTACACTAGAGTACAGTACAGTAGAGAACAGTACAGTAGAGAACAGTACACTAGAGTACAGCACAGCACAGTAGAGAACAGTACACTAGAGTACAGTACAGTAGAGAACAGTACACTAGAGTACAGCACAGTAGAGTTCAGTACAGTGGAGTACAGCAGAGTTCAGTAACGTAGAGTGTAGTACAGTACAATAGAGTACAATACAGTACTTTGTAGTGTACTCAACTCTAGTGTTCTCTACTGTGCCCTACTGTGTACAGAACTATACTATACTTTTCTTTACTGCGCTCTACTGTGCTGTCCAAACTTGTGAACGCAATTGTGGTTTGTGACTACTATGATTTTCTATTGTAGCCAATTCAATTGCAGAAATTCCGTTACCAATATTTCAGGGTAGTAATGAAATTTTGAGTTTTAGTCACTTAATAATTCATTAAAAAGATATACCTTTTTATCCCTTTTAAGACTTTTATTGGTAGATGTTTTCTAAGATCCCTTTAACATCTGTTTGACCAGAAACCAAGGCTTTTCCTTATTCCAAAATGGTATGTTGAAAAATGTATATATATGCCTTAATAGAAAATAATTTAAAAATAGGCTTTTATCTTTCATTTGACACCCAATTTGACATGGTCTATAAACTTCACATGTTGGTGCTCATGTGTTCTTTTACATGGAAATGACCTTAACTAATACACTTTAACAATATAATGACAACCATAACAAAAAACATGTGTAGTCAGTGTCCACTGGATGAAGACAGCCTTCTCTAACAGCCAGGCTGTTTCCTCGACACCGAGGACAGCGGCTCCGCTGTCCTCGGTGTCGATGACTAACTGACTAACCAGAGTCAGAGGTCTTCCCACTCCAATGCCTCCCCTCCTCTCTCTCTTTCTCTCCTTCCTTTCTATTCGTCCACTCAGAAAGGGAGAGATTATTTTATGTTGAGGGATTATACTGTATATATATATATTTTAAAATGCCATGGGGCATAGTGAAAATCTGCCTGTTTTATAGCTTATCTCATGCCATTTTACACGTTTTGACTTGAAGCTGAGAGAAAATGTTGCTGTTTTAGAGCCCATTCCCTGTCATAAAAAAAACCCTGTGGTTTATGACATGTTCATATGCTCTCTGCAGGGCCCAACCTCTGATTTCTCAAAAATATAGTCTTAGCTTTCCTTTGACACCCAATTTGATGTGCTCCTATGAATGTCATATTGGTGCTCATTTGGCCTTTTCGATGGAAATGTCTTATTGCAAAATCAATGTTTTGGCACAATGTTTCATCCATACAGATTAAAAGTGTACGGAGCCTATTAACATACATGTTTGGACTGGGACCAGGTTTATATGGATAGGAGATAAACCGGGATTTACAAAATAAATGAGAAGTTTTTTAAATAAGTGCTCAGGGAGAGTGGGACCATATTGATCATCACTCAACTGGTATTTTAAGTCCTTTGTCAATAATCTTGATTATTTGCGGCTTTAAATGCAAAACAAAGAGTATCACCCCAGGAGCATCAATCTACCATTATTTGTTTGTTCAGAGAGGGGATGCAGCCATTGCGGAGCTCCTGAAGGCAGCATATACACGGGTATTCTGACAATTTAATCAAGGTTTAGGATCGCTAGAGAGAAAATGGGCTACTGTAATAATACGATCTGTCACTCGCCCCACTCGTCCACTCTTCCCAGAGACACTCACAAACCTCTGAGGGGAGTGACTCATGATGTACTAGTTGATGTCTAGTTGGTCTTTGTCCTTAAGAAGTCGGCTACTGACACAGACTCACTTATTCACTCACTCACTCATGCTCACAGAGGTTTGAAGAAGTAAACATCGCGCTGCTCCTCTGTGCAGACACCTCATGCATTCTAGAATGAGCCTCTGTCAGCCAATCAACATTCAGGTCTTGAACACCTATTCTAGAATAAGCCTTTGTTCTGTTTCCTTGTCTTCCCTTTCCTCATCAACATATGGCTAACTCCTAATTTGCTTTTGTGGAAATGTTTTACACTTAAATGAACACGGTTTGCACCATGTGCATCATTTCAACATCCTGATGAGTACATTGGAAGGGCCCGTAACATATGCTTGCTGTTTGCTTTATGCCTACATGCAACATATGCTTGCAGTATGATCTTGTCAGTGGAAAAACTGTGTTCAGATCATTTAGCCCATTAAACTGTTCCTTTATTGTGCACTTCAAAAGACACTGATTGCCATTACATCTGACTAATGCACTCAATATGCAATCCCATTGATATTGAACATGGCACTAATTTTCCCCTTTTTTCGCTCCCTACCATGAACTTGGCTTTTGAGCTAAGTTGAATCGCACGTCATGCTGGGAACGCTCTGGTGTTTGTGTTTTTGGTAACGTTGTTATTTAAATAAAAAAATCATTACACTTATCAAAACATATCCGATACGTTGTGCTTTGGTTATAAAATTGGATTGGGCACTGATAATATTCCTATAATGTAGAGAATCAGAGATCATCCAATTAGAGAGGATACGGATGAA
Source organism: Oncorhynchus nerka (assembly GCF_034236695.1). Taxonomy (NCBI): domain Eukaryota; kingdom Metazoa; phylum Chordata; class Actinopteri; order Salmoniformes; family Salmonidae; genus Oncorhynchus; species Oncorhynchus nerka. The sequence goes on from NC_088408.1 coordinate 16,545,000, forward strand.
ATGATTCAGTAAGAGGACATTTCCATATAAAAGGAACCATGCGCTTCACGCAAAGTTCTTAGGAGAATAACAAATTCGATGTCAAATGAAAGCTATATTTTTCAGAAATATAGGATATTGTATATTTCTACCTTTGTGTACCTATTCAGGATACATCACCATGAGGAGAATGACACTCATATCCAATATTATGCATTTCTGTGTAGTACAGAACAGGGATCCATGATGTAATTCTTTGACCATAATTCTGTTCCCGGGTGTAAAGCCACTTACTGTAGTTCAATAACCAAAATAGATGATGACAGTGTCATGTCATAGCTGATACCTCATCGTTTCTCAGTTTTTGGAAAAGGTCACATAAACTGAGGGATATTTTACCAAAATGCTATGTTATCAAACTTTGCATTTGTACAGTTCTTCTGGTAAACTTGTTTTTGTAAAATGTTCAGTAAAAATTCTTAAAGGCATATATATTAAAGGCAGCCCTTGTGCATAGAGTTGTATGGCTTTGTGAAACTTTGAAATCCATGATTTTTATCCAGCATACATTTTAAAGTAAAGAAAATGATTCTAAGCGTTATTATGTTACCGTGGAATTGCCCAAGCATGGGGTTCTGTGAAGGAAGACGATAGAGAGGCTGAGTGCACTGTGATTTGAAGAGTAGGGTGGAACAGACGTCGGGAGAATATGAATGAAATCTAGTGATATTTCCAGTCTTCCAATACGGAGAGAAGAGAGGAAGTGTGTGTGTGTGTGTGTGTGTGTGTGTGTGTGTGTGTGTGTGTGTGTGTGTGTGTGAGAGAGAGAGAGATAAAGAGACCATACCTACTCAGATACTCATAGAGAACTATTGTCAGAATAATTTAGTCCCCTGTAGACCCCTGTAGACTGCAGAAGAGATGTGCTCTTAAAACATACAAAGCCACATCCTTACACAAGAGTTTTAGTGTTTTTACATACGTTTGAAGGGGCAGCTGTACAAAGCCCTTTAACTTTGATCATTAAAACCCACAGACATTAACCATTCAAACCCTCTCCTTGGCTCCGGGACTGAAGAGACACATTTTGGAGCCTTTTACTAATGAGATCGGTTTCCACCCGCTGTCTCAGATTAACCTCAGAATGACCTCAGACTGACTTCATTGTCCAGTGGCTGAGACCACTTCACACTAGAGGACTTAACGGATCCGCCTTTACTCAAATACCCGAGACCCGATCCGATAAATAATGTCACGGGTCTGATCTGATATGGTTGTCACGGGTATGTGTCATTTTAACTGACTTGCCCAGAAGGACCCGTACAGATCCCAATGTGACTGCTGCAAAAGAGAGAGAGAAATTGTTGAATTTATGCTGCTGCTCTTGCTTTTCACGAGAGTGGAGCGTTACTCCTGTAGCTTATTGCTGTTGTTGTCCAATCATAAGTCATCAAAGTTGCAATAGGCTACAGTCAGAGAGCCACCATGTGGTAAAATGTAGGAGATTTCTAATCAATAGAAAATGGAATTAAAATTATGAAATTTTAAGTTGAAGGATAGGCTACAACGACCAAGAGCCAAAAGGTAGGCTGCTACTTAATGTACTGAATGGAGTTGTTGTTAGGATGAGAATGAGCATGCACTGCAGCCTGATGCAGTCAGGACAGGTACTACGTAATCATATTGGATGATAAATTACCTAGCTATGGCAGCTAATATAGTGCGTGTTGGCTTGTTGGTTGGTTGCTGTCTCTCCTGCCATTCTCCCCATGTCACTCACTCACAAAACAGCCCTTCCCCTGCCTGCTAGAGCCCTGCATCTCTCCCACCTCTCGCGCTGTATCAGCTCCGGTTAATAAAGTAAATAAAATGACTGTTCTGCTGCTTCCCTCACTCGGTTTGGATCGGATCAGACCGGGTCTATACGGAACGGTTCTAGTTGTCCTCTGTTCTGTTCGGAACGGGTCTCAATATTAAAAAATATATATTTATGCATGTTGTGTCCGGTTTGGGAAAGCCCCAGGTCCATTTCGGAACGGGTGCAACGTTTTGGACCCCCGAAGACAACTATTTCACACCTCTGTGTAAGACACCAGGTTGTCAGGGAACTCAGTCAGCTGACGTGGTCAGCCAATCACAGGCCTTATCAGGTGGGGTAAAAGACCCCTGCTTGTTCATCGGTTGGAAATTTTATTTAACCTTTATTTAACTTGGCAAGTCAGTTCAGAACTAATTGTTATTTACAATGACGGCCTAGGAACAGTGGGTTAACTGCCTTGTTCAGGGGCAGAACAACAGATTGCAGGGGTGCAGAGAGACAACAGGTCAGAGGAACTCTGCACCATCTCAACACATCCGCTATCATTTCTTACAACTAATAGGAACTTTTGAACATCAGATTGGCAGTTACTTACCTAAATTCTGGCGTCAACTTCAACTCATCTGCCCTGGATTCTTTTTGTAATTCCGACCCAAATTTTCAGGCTACCCAAGAGGAAATGCCGACATTACAGAGGCAAGAGAGGGGGGATCCTGCTGACGTTAATGCGAAGGGAGAACCGACCACCTCTTTCCTCCATTCTACTGGCCAATACACAGTCATTTTATAATAAGATGGATGACCTATCGCTGATTTGCTACCAACGGGACCCTTGAAACTGCAAGTGTCGCAACTAGCTTTCACAGTCTCACATCAGAATTAGACGTTCATCCGTTCATCCGTTCATCCGTTTCTCAAACATCAAATTTCAAAGTTGTTGCGAACGTCAAATTTCAAAGTTTAAGGTTAAGTTTAGGCATTAACTCCTAATGGTTAAGGTAAGGGTTAAGGTTTGGGCTAGTGTTAAAACAAAATTTCGAAAACAACTTTCTATCACTTGATTTGAACTTGCAACCAACGGAATCAGAGGCAGATGCTTACGACCATCCGCCATCCCTGTCCACAATGCCTAATCCTACTTGAAGGTAACGTTGGCCACTGTTGCCCCTTGTGGCTGGTTTCCACGTCATCTCCCAATGTCCTCAGACATGGATTGATGTCAAATACTGACTTGTATCATGGGTGACCTGGCTGAGTGTCAACCCATTGTTCACCCATCTCGGAATACCTGATGGTCAAATGCCGACCCTTTTACCTCCCAAGGGAGTTTTCAGCTGTTAACATGACTAGTCTATACATTCCTCTAAGAAAACTTACCTGGTGGCACTTAACGAACTGTACGAGACTATAACTAAGCAAGAAAACTTACATCTAGAAGCTGCTTTTCTGCTTTTAATTCTGCATCATTAAGTTGCCCAACTTCCATCAACACGTCTCCCTCGCTACTAGGGGCAATAAAGTGCTAGACCACTGTTATTCTACCCACAAGCAAGAGTCCCGTCCCTCATCCACCATTCGGTAAATCAGATAATGTCTGTTTACAAGCAGAAGCTCAAACAGGAATTTCCCGCAACTCACTACATTGAGAAATTGTCTCCAGAATCAGAGATTACGCTACAGGACTGCTTTGCTAGCACTAACTGGAATATTTTTCGGGACTCTACTTTTAACATCGACAAGCTAATCATCTCCGTCACCGGCTTCATTAGGAAATGCATCAGAGATGTTGTCCCGACAGTGGATGTTTGCTGCTTCCCCAGTCAAAAGCTCTGGATTAACACCGAGGTTGGTACCAAACTAAAGGATAGGGCTACCACACACAGGGCTATCATAGTCAACCCTGAGGCTATGGCTGAGGATGGGAACAAGTCTTTGTATTTAACTAGGCAAGTCAGTTAAAAATTCTTATTTACAATGATGGCCTTTTGCGATACACAGCCTTTTGCGATACAATCTGGATTGAAAACAGGGTATCTGTAGTGACGCCTCTAGCATGAGATGCAGTGCTAGACCGCTGCGCCACTCGGGAGCCCAAAAAGTACAGAGTCATCCAATGAGCAAAATGACCACCATCATTCCTGTTCCCAATAATTCTAATGCTTCATGAGACAACTATTACCACCCTGTAGCACTCATCTGTAATCATGAAGTGCTTTGAGAGGCTGGTTATGACACACATCAACTCCATCATCCCAGACACCCTAGACACAATCCAATTTGCATACCGCCCCAACGGATCCATAGACAGCGCAATCTCAATTGCACTCCACACTGCCCTCACCCACCAAGTTAAGAGAAATAACCATGTGGGAAAGCTGTTAATTGACTACTGCTCAGCGCTCAACACCATTGCCCCCTCCAAGCTCATCAGTAAGCTTCGGAACCTGGGAATGAACACTTCCCTCTGCAACTGGATCCTGGACTTCCTGACGGGCCGACCCCAGATGGTGAGGCAACATCACCTGCACCACACTGACCCTCAACACGCGGGCACCACAGGGGTGTGTGCTTAGTCCCCTCCTGTGCTGCCTGTTTACCATCTACTACGTGGCCACGCATAACTCCAAAACCATCATAACATTTGCTGACAAATCAACGGTGGTAGGCCTGATCACCGGTGACGAAGACAGCCTGCAGGGAGGAGGTCAGTGACCTGGCAGTGTTGGGTCGGAACCACAACCTCTCCCTCAATGTCAGTAAGACCAAAAAGAGCTGATCGTGGACTACAAGAGGCGGTGCTACAGTGGAGCAGGTTGAGAACTTCAAGTTATTTGGTGTCCAAATCACTAAGAACTTAAAAATGGTCAACATGCACATGCACAGTTGTGAAGAAGTGGCAACAGCACCTCTTCCCCCTCAGGAGGTTGAAAGACTTGGCATGGACCTTCAAAAAGGTTTTACAGCTGTACCATTGAGAGAGTCTTGGCTGCATCACTGCTTGGTATGGCAATAGCACTGCCCTCGGTCGCATGGTGCTACAGAAGGTGGTGCGGACAGCCCAGTACATCACTGGGGCCAAGTTCTGTGCCATCCAGGACCTTTATATCAGGCGGTGTGAAAGGAAGATCCGGAAAATCATTAGAGACTCCAACCACCCAAGCCATAGACTGTTATCTCTGATTCTCCACGGCAAGCAGTATCTGTGCATCAAGTCTGACACCAAAAGTCTCCTGAACAGCTTGTATCCAGATGCCATGAGGCTGATAAATAGCTTCTTAAATAGCTAACAAAATCGCTACACAGACTGAGTTAATATTTGTATTTTATTCTTATTTTTGCCTCTATGCACACTGACAGGGCACTATACATTACACACACTGATACTCCAACACACACAAACACTCACCCCATCATTTGCTCACACACATATGCTCATACATTTATACTAACTCTACACACACCTACTCACATACAATCCTCATATATGCTGCTGCTGCTACTCTGTTTATCATATATCCTGATACCTAGTCACCTTACCCCTATACATATCTACCTCTATCACTCCAGTGTCCTTGCACATTGACAATATGGTACTGGAACTGACCCTGTAAATAGTATGCTTACTTACTTTGTCGTATGCTTACTTATTTAGTTTTTTTATATATTCATTGTTTTTGTTCTACCTTGTTATTTTTAGTATTACATTGTTATTGATTACTGCATTGTTGGGGCTAGAGCTTCAGGAAAGGCATTTCACTGTACTTGTGCATGTGACACTAAAACTTGAAACTGAAACAACTCACCACTGGATCCTTTCTACAAGGACAAGCCTCCCCCCTGGACTTCCCAACTCTGTGTTAGTGCATCACTGACCATTTACATGGGTTTTGTAACTACTGTACTGCATAATTACTACTTTGTGCTTATTCCTTTGAGGATTAAAAGTTACTATGTTCTAGGTTTTTATTATATTTTTTTATGAAAAAGAGTGCCACCGTGTCGTGGTCTCCGAAAGAGGTGCCGGTTTAGATATACAGTAGGTACAACTGTAGGCTAGGATGGCTAGTAGGTCTCAGGCTATAGGTAATAGCACACAGTAGTTTGTGCAGTAGGGTCAAATTAGCATTATTGTTAGCGGCTAAGAAGGCTAGGATGCTACATGTCAACAGATCGGCTATCTTGGTAGAGGCCAGGACGTTTTTTTATTTTTTATTTCACCTTTATTTAACCAGGTAGGCTAGTTGAGAACAAGTTCTCATTTGCAACTGCGACCTGGCCAAGATAAAGCATAGCAGTGTGAACAGACAACAGAGTTACACATGGAGTAAGCAATTAACAAGTCAATAACACAGTAGAAAAAAGGGGCAGTCTATATACAATGTGTGCAAAAGGCATGAGGAGGTAGGTGAATAATTACAATTTTGCAGATTAACACTGGAGTGATAAATGATCAGATGGTCATGTACAGGTAGAGATATTGGTGTGCAAAAGAGCAGAAAAGTAAATAAATAAAAACAGTATAAAAACAGTATGGGAATGAGGTAGGTGAAAATGGGTGGGCTATTTACCAATAGACTATGTACAGCTGCAGCGATCGGTTAGCTGCTCAGATAGCTGATGTTTGAAGTTGGTGAGGGAGATAAAAGTCTCCAACTTCAGCAATTTTTGCGATTTTTGCAGTTCATCACAGGTTTTATCTCATGGCCTGAACATGTGTTAGGATACTTGCATGGAAAAATTTAGTGAATAAGCACAATATAGTAGTAAACAGTAGTTACACAGTACCAAGAGCTTATTACATACTAAAACAGACCTTTTACGGCTGCTGTCCCTGTACAGGGACCAAATCAGCAGAAATTTCAGAGCGCCAACTAATAGTACTCGATACAACTCAAACTTTCATTAGAACACACATGCAGGGTACTCAATTAAAGCTACACTCGTTGTGAATCTAGCCAACATGTCAGATTTATAAAATGCTTTTCGGCGAAAGCATGAGAAGCTATTATCTGATAGCATGCAACCCCCGAAATAACCAAAGGGGACGTAAACAGAAATAATTAGCGCAGCCGGGCGCTACATAAAACGCAGAAATAAAATATAAAACATTCATTACCTTTGACGAGCTTCTTTGTTGGCACTCCTATATGTCCCATAAACATCACAATTGGGTCTTTTTTTTCGATTAAATCGGTCCATGTAAACCCAAAAATGTCCATTATGAAGCCCGTCTGATCCAGGAAAAAGCACCGACAAAACGCAACGTCATTTTTTTAAATTAAAAAAGTTGCCTATAAACTTTGACAAAACACTTCAAACTACTTTTGTAAACCACCTTTAGGTATTAATAAACGTTAATAATCGATAAAATTGATCACGGGGCGATCTGTATTCGATAGCAGCAAGTCTTGAAATCATCGTCCATTTTCTCCCTTTCATAACTTCCTTCGGTGTACCCCAAGACAGGAAGTGCCTATTCGTCATCCCACCAAGGATAAACCAGAACTGAATTGCCAGTACTGGCGACATTGTGTGGAAGCTGTAGGCATTGTAAACGGGACTCCATCTATTTTCCCTGGCCATAGACAATACAGAGACTGGCGGATGGATATGTTTTTTGTGAACAGTTTTCCTTGGGATTTTGACTCCTAAACACGTTCTGTTATAGCCACAGACATGATTTAACCAGTTTTAGAGACTTCAGAGTGTTTTCTATCCACACATACTAATCATATGCATTTACTATATTCCTTGAATGAGTAGCAGGACGTTGAAATTTCGCGCGATTTTTAACAAAAAGCTGCGAAAATTCGCAGACTCCCTAACAGGTTTTAACTATATACTACAGCTGAAGCCTTATGTCACACCCTGACCTTAGAGATCCTTTAAATTCTCTATTTGGTAGGTCAGGGTGTGACGAGGGTGGGAAATCTATGTTTATATTTCTTTGTTGGCCGAGTATGGTTCCCAGTCAGAGGCAGCCGTCTATCGTTGTCTCTGATTGGGGATCATACTTAGGCAGCCCTTTCCCACCTTCTGTTGTGGGATCTTGTCTTAAATGTACACCTACCACACTGCATCTTGGCCTTCATTTAATGACGGACGTTTCACCTTACCCATTATGAATCCACGTACATGGTCAGTGATATACTTACACACAGGTAGGAGGTCCAGGGTGGAGGATTGTCCAGGAAGAAACGTCCAGCTGATGATTCGGTGTGGAGCCAAGGGTTTACAGAGACTTTGCTCAACCTGGGCTCCAAAATCCAACTGAGGAGTTCAGAGATTGTTGGGGGTTCTCCTGCCCCTGGTTAGGCTGACCAGATCACATGACACAGGTCAAGAGTTGCCCCTAACAAAAATAAATAGAAATGTCTGCTCTACCCGAAATTACAACAAACTACTGTAGCATTACCACAAAAATGGAAGACGCAAGTGGAAGGGGGAACTTGTCTGTTGGCCCTGCATTAAGACCAAAATTGGTTAAAGAATATTGTGATGAATAAAAAAATTGACAGCTGTGCCATATAGATTGAAGAATAGTTGGGAAGATATTTGCGATGTACCGATTCCATAGCACATGGTTTATGAACTGATACGCAAAATGACGACGGATTCAAAACAACATTTTTTAAAATATAAATTATTATACAAGATTCTTGCAACCAATAAAATGTCACTTAAACATTTGGGGGATACAGCCTTCCATTCTCTGCAGACTTTGATGTGAAGAGACAGAGTCATTAGATCAATTATTTTGGTACTGTCCATATGTAGGTCCAGGAATTTCTGAGGAATTGCAACATTTACTGTACCTGAAGCGAATGCTGCAGATAGCAATACTGGGTGATTTGAAAAGTCATAGTCAATCGATGAATAGTATAATAATACTTTTAGCAATTAAAAAAAATACAATCTGTAGAAACTATGGGAATAGAAAGGTTCAGAACTTTTCTGAAGCATCATAGCACAGTTGAAAATATATGGTGAATAGACATACAGTATGGATGGTGTTAAGAGATAGATGGGAGGAGTTGAATGGAGCTGAAGGGTGGGAGTAATAAGATAACAAATGTAAATTATACTGTGTCTGTAAAATGTATATGCAGTACCAGTCAAAAGTTTGGACACACCTATTCATTCAAGGGTTTTCTGTAATTCTTTATATTTTCTACACTGACCTGGCCTCCACAGTCCCCTGACTTCAACCCAATTGAGACGGTTTGGGATGAGTTCCACTGCAAAGTGAAGGAAAAGCAGCAAACAAGTGCTCAGCATATGTGGGAACTCCTTCAAGACTGTGTGAAAAGCATTCCAGGTGAAGCTGGTTGAAAGAATGACAAGAGCGTGCAAAGCTGTCATCAAGGCAAAGGTTGGTTACTTTGAAGAATCTCAAACCGTAAATATTTTTTTATTTGTTTAACACTTGTTTGGTTACTACATGATTATATATGTGTTATTTCATTGTTCACTATTATTCTACAATGTAGAAAATCATACAAATATAGAAAAACCCTGGAATGAGTAGGTGTGTCCAAACGTTCGACTGGTACTGTATATAAATATATATTTTTACAGAAAAATATATGAGGGACTGGAAAGGATGCAGACTAAAGCTGATCTAAATTGTTTACAGTGTCAGAGTGAATGAGGAGAGAGAGAGACAGAGAGAAAGAGAGAGAGACAGAGACAGAGTGAATGAGGAGAGAGAGAGACAGAGAGAAAGAGAGAGAGACAGACAGACAGAGAGAAAGAGAAAATCCTTAAGTGGCTTTCTGGAGATATAAATATTCCATATAAAAGATTTATGTGACCATTCTGAATAACATCCGGCATAATGTATTGTTCGTCTTGGTGCTGAATGTTTTATGTATCAAGACGTCGGATGTAGTGGCATATTTTTAATCAGCTCTGATCTGTGACCTGTCTTGGTACTTGTTCGGTAGGCAACGCACCCCTCTGTGGCTAGCACGCACCTTACTGAACACCGCTGAACACTGACTGCACAGTGTACACATTCAGAGAACAAGAAGGAGAGTTGGAGGACAAGAGAGAGGAGAATAGCTATATTAGCATTCCATAAATATTTAATATAGCAACATCAAGAGTGAAAGGCAGAGATGTACTCTACTGACAATAGTGGATGTGCAGGAAAATAGTAGGCTATAATAAAATAGAACTGCAAACAATGGAGTGGAATAAGGGACAATGGAATGGAAAGTGAATGGTTTGCGTGTGCACATCCCATCTCCTAATTTAACCTTTCATCAGAATTTTCGCTAGACACCTGAAATCTCAAAGCCAGTCAATATTACACACTTCGACCACACCGCCAAACACACTTCTGAAAGCAACAACAAAGAACAGTAAGGGACCTCTACTAATACCAGGAAGTGAATTGTATTCTGTATTCTTTCAGTGTGATTTGTCTCTCAGGCCGTGTGTGTTCCAGGAAGTAATGTTGAGTAGTGGAGGGTTCAGGGGGAACTCAAGCTCTTCTGACTGTGCGAGTTAATGAAGAGGCACCAAAGTGAGTCTATTTGTGTTGAATTTCCACAGTGCTTCTGATGCGAGGTCAGTGTGATGTCGCTCTCTCTGGATGAAGTGTCTCTGTTTGTTTAACATTGGATGTATGCAGCGCCGTTACCCAGCATTCAATGCTCGAGGTTAGTCAAATAGTAGTGAGGCGTGGAGGAGAATATGTTAGACGTGAGCCCTCTCCTCCACCATGAAATCTCAAAAAGACATCCATATTTATATCCCGACATCTTACAATATATATCACAGGGTGCTCAAACTATTCACCAGCCCATTACAGCTGCCTGTAGCTCAGAAATGCAGGCTAATGTTTAATGACCGAACTCATTGAGTCAGATGTAGTTGTTAGACGTTTAGCACCAGTCATGCTGAAAATGGGCCTTAACCCTGCAATACCTCCGCGGACATTACGCGGACATTACGCGGACATTACGACGACAATACCCTTTTTATTCTTCATGTGAAAAAGCGATCAGGCATGGAGCTCTCCCTCTCTGTCAACACACTGCCAGCCACCCACAGTGGGCAAATTTAAATTAGGCGAAAGATGTCAGCACAGATCACAGGTCACCCGCAGTCATTAAGCGAGTGTCAGTGCGGACTGTGGTCAGTGAAGTGTGGTGTTAGCCTGGTACTTCCCGCTCCGACCTCTCGCTTGCGTCTAGTGCAGTGCCGGAAAGGCCCTAGCTCCTGTCATGGCGTCGTCCGTCTCAGGGCCGGAGGGAGATGGGGCCTGACAAGTGCTAAAGAGGATAAACGCTCACTGGCCTCTTGGCTGTCATGATGAGTCACAGCGGTGAGGTGGTGATTATGCTCCCTGGCTCTCCACTCACCCATACTCCATCCTCCCTCACCCCAGCCCGCAGACCCACTTCAGATTTCACATCAGATTTTTACATTCCAAGTCTCGTCTAAATACGTGACTGACAAAGGAACAGCAGTACCAGTAGTTCTGCTTCCTTGGCTGAAAGGGAGGAGAAGGGGATTGTTTTAATATGAATGAGCTGGAAAATCAATTACATGTGCAGCCATTGTGTTCCATTCCAGGGAAGCAGATATATAAACACATCTGGAAGGCTTATTAATGCTGTGCTGTGGCTCAGCTCGCTACGTTGCGGTGTCTCACACCTTCTCTCTTCTGTCATGTTCAAAGACAAAGTGTACCAGTAGTCGCAAATGACCTGAATGCATTGCCTTGAAGTGAAGTCATCTGATTCCCACATTAATGTTTACTGGGGAAACTGTAGGCTATAGAGCTATAGAGATAGATAGCGAGCTATAGAGCTATAGAGATAGATAGCGAGCTATATAGCCTGGGCTTGTTGTGACTACCAGTAAAACAGACTTGATCAATAGCCTGCGTGATAAATTAACATATTGCACATATGATTGAATTAAATATTATAACCATTGTAAAACAATACCTTTAGAACTCAATGGTGCAGCAGGGTGTGTCTTTGGGCTGTGCTGTAGAATGGCTTCCTACAGAGAAGAGATCAGAGATAGTGTTAAGGCCATAGGCAACCGACACACATACTGTACGTGCCTAGTGGTCCAATCAGTGTGGTGAGCTAATGGCTTGTGAACCATGTCACTGTCATTTCAAACAGATATCAGTTATATCAAACTCCACTCAAAGGTCTGCTGGAAGAAATAATGGTTTTGTGTGTGCTAAGAGAGACAGGTGAAGTAGGAATGAGTTGGTAGCATTGTTTTAGTGACATTCTAAAAGTAAACCTAAATGTAAACCATATAACATGGTCATTCTTGTGGCTGATAAGCATACTGCATTTCATATGTTCTGTTTCACTTCAGTGGTCAAAAAGAAAATAAAGTTCTCACTGCTATAAATGACATGTCATTGGATCAATTAGTAAGCCCATCTTATACTCTGGTTTCAAACTTTCCCCAGACTTTAATCAAACATAAAGTTGTAGATGTTGAAGTACATAGACAGACAGGCAGCTGTGGTAGTTCTCGGACTAGGCTGAGGTTAATGTTGATTGAGTCCACCACTCCTCTGGCCACTTATATCAGTGGGCCTGCCAATCACTGCAAACTGGCCCTTATGTGCTGTGCTGAATGTCAAAATCTGCTCCAGGCATAAGAGCTGTATGTCTGTGTGAAGTGCTGACACTGACCTGCCCAACATGCCTCAATGACTAGGGCATACAGACAGGTAGACGTGCTTTTTCTGATTCACATGTAGCTCTAAACTCATCAAAAAAGAAATGTCCTCTCACTGTCAACTGCGTTGATTTTCCAGCAAACTTAACGTGTAAATATTTGTATGAACATAACAAGATTCAACAACAGACATAAACTGAACAAGTTGCACAGACATGTGACTAACATAAATGGAATAATGTGTCCCTGATAGAAGGGGGGGGGTCAAAATTAAAGTAACAGTCAGTATCTGGTGTGGCCACCAGCTACATTAAGTACTGCAGTGCATCTCCTCATGGACTGCACCAGATTTCTCTGTTCTTGCTGTGAAATGTTAACCCACTCTTCAACCAAGGCACCTGCAAGTTCCCAGACATTTCAGAGGGGAATGGCCCTAGCCCTCACCCTCCGATCCAACAGGTCCCAGATCTGCAAAATGGGATTGAGATCTGGGCTCTTCGCTGGCCATGGCAGAACACTGACATTCCTGTCTTGCAGGAAATGACGCACAGAATGAGCAGTATGGCTGGTGGCGTTGTCATGCTGGAGGGTCATGTCAGGATAAGCCTGCAGGAAGGGCACCACATGAAGGAGGAGGATGTCTTCCCTGTAACGCACAGCGTTGAGATTGCCTGCAATGACAAGCTCAGTCAATGCTGTGACACCGCCCCAGACCATGATGGACCCTCCAACCCCAAATTGATCCCCCTCCAGATACAGGCCTAGGTGTAATGCTCATTCCTTCGACAATAAACGCGAATCCGACCATCACCCCTGGTGAGACAAAACTGCGACTCATCAGTGAAGAGCACGTTTTGCTAGTCCTGTCTGGTCCAGCGACGGTGGGGTTGTGCTCATAGGTGACATTGCTGCCGGTGATGTCTGGTGAGGACCTGCCTTACAACAGGCCAACATGCCCTCAGTCCAGCCTCTCTCAGCCTATTGTGGACAGTCTGAGCACTGATGGAGGGATTGTGCGTTCCTGGTGTAACTCGGGCAGTTGTTGCCATTCTGTACCTGTCCCGCAAGTGTGATGTTCTGATGTACCGATCCTGTGCAGGTGTTGTTACACGTCGTCTGCCACTGCGAGGACGATGAGCTGTCTCTCCTGTCTCCCTGTAGCGCTTTCTTAGGCGTTTCACAGTACGGACATTGCAATTTATTGCCCTGGCAACATCTGCAGTCCTCATGCCTCTTTGCAGCATGCCTAAGGCACGTTCACGCAGATGAGCAGGGACCCTGGGCATCTTTCTTTTTATGTTTTTCAGAGTCAGTAGAAAGGCCTCTTTAGTGTCCTTCGTTTTCATAACTGACCTTAATTGCCGACTGTCTGCAAGCTGTTAGTGTCTTAAAGTAACAGTCAGGTTAGGTGCTTGTTCATTAATTTTTTATGGTTTATTGAACAGGCATGGGAAACAGTGTTTAAATCCTTTACAATGAAGATCTGTGAAGTTATTTGGATTTTTAATAATTATTTTTGAAATACTTTTTTTGCTGAGTTTAGTTTAATGTGACCTGTCATTGAGTATCAGTATTTTACCATCAGTCTTTCCCATGTAAATGTATGCTGGCAAAAGTAAACCCAGCACAGGACACAAAAACTAATTTGGGCTTGTTTATTCTGTTTGAAGCTTGAATGTAGAAAACAAAATAACGTGAATCACAAAGTTTCAAGTTTTAATATCATGTGCACAAGTACAGTGAAACAATTTTTGCCAGCTCAAACCCCAACAATGCAGTAATCAATAACAATGTAATATTAAAAATAACAGGGTATAAGAAAAACCCACGAGATGTGCAAATAATAAGAACACGGTTAAGTAAGCTATACAGTGGGGCAAAAAATGATTTAGTCAGCCACCAATTGTGCAAGTTCTCCCACTTAAAAAGATGAGAGGCCTGTAATTTTCATCATAGGTACACTTCAACTATGACAGACAAAATGAGAAAAAAATCCAGAAAATTACATTGTAGGATTTTTAATGAATTTATTTGCAAATTATGGTGGAAAATAAGTATTTGGTCAATAACAAAAGTTTCTCAATAATTTGTTATATACCCTTTGTTGGCAATGACAGAGGTCAAACGTTTTCTGTAAGTCTTCACAAGGTTCACACACTGTTGCTGGTATTTTTGCCCATTCCTCTATGCAGATCTCCTCTAGAGCAGTGATGTTTTGGGGCTGTTGCTGGGCAACACAGACTTTCTCACCTCCCTCCAAAGATTTTCTATGGGGTTGAGATCTGGAGACTGGCTAGGCCACTCCAGGACCTTGAAATGCTTCTTACGAAGCCACTCTTTCATTGCCCGGGCGGTGTGTTTGGGATCATTGTCATGCTGAAAGACCCAGCCACGTTTCATCTTCAATGCCCTTGCTAATGGAAGGAGGTTTTCACTCTAAATCTCACGATACATGGCCCCATTCATTCTTTCCTTTACACGGATCAGTCATCCTGGTCCCTTTGCAGAAAAACAGCCCCAAAGCATGATGTTTCCACCCCCATGCTTCACAGAAGTTATGGTGTTCTTTGGATGCAACTCAGCATTCTTTGTCCTCCAAACACGATGAGTTGAGTTCTATTTTGGTTTCATCTGACCATATGACATTATCCCAATCTTCTTCTGGATCATCCAAATCCTCTCTAGCAAACTTCAGACGGGCCTGGACATGTACTGGCTTAAGCAGGGGGACACGTCTGGCATTGCAGGATTTGAGTCCCTGGCAGCGTAGTGTGTTACTGATGGTAGGCTTTGTTACTTTGGTCCCAGCTCTCTGCAGGTCATTCGCTAGGTCCCCCCGTGTGGTTCTGGGATTTTTGCTCACCGTTCTTGTGATCATTTTGACCCCACTGGGTGAGATCTTGCGTGGAGCCCCAGATCGGTGGGAGATTATCAATGGTCTTGTATGTCTTCCATTTCCTAATAATTGCTCCCACAGTTGATTTCTTCAAACCAAGCTTCTT
This sequence comes from Oncorhynchus nerka, assembly GCF_034236695.1. NCBI lineage: Eukaryota > Metazoa > Chordata > Actinopteri > Salmoniformes > Salmonidae > Oncorhynchus > Oncorhynchus nerka. Next base: position 16,560,465 of record NC_088408.1, read on the forward strand.
ACCTATTGCAGATTCAGTCTTCCCAGCCTGGTGCAGGTCTACAATTTTGTTTCTGGTGTCCTTTGACAGCTCTTTGGTCTTGTCCAGAGTGGAGTTTGGAGTGTGACTGTTTGAGGTTGTGGACAGGTGTCTTTTATACTGATAATAAGTTCAAACAGGTGCCATTAATACAGGTAACGAGTGGAGGACAGAGGAGCCTGTCCTCCACTCGTTACAGGTCTGTGAGAGCCAGAAATCTTGCTTGTTTGTAGGTGACCAAATACTTATTTTCCACCATAATTTGTAAATAAAATCATTAAAAATCCTACAATGTGATTTTCTGTTGAAGTGTACCTATGATGAAAATTACAGGACTCATTTTTTTAAGTGGGAGAACTTGCACAATTGGTGGCTGACTAAATACTGTTTTGCCCCACTGTATACAGGTTCAGTTCCAGTACCGTGTTTACAATGTACAGGGATACTGAAGTGATGTGAAGGTAGGAAACAACATCTCCACTTCGCTGATCCTCAACACTGGGGCCCCACAAGGGTGCATGCTTAGCCCCCTCCTGTACTCCCTATTCACCCATGACTGCATGGGTGAACAGCCTGAAGTAATGGCGCCAAAGGAGATGGCTGCCGTTTTACATTTCCATAATCAATTGTGCTACTGTGTATGTTTTTTTGCGTAATTTGTACATAATGTTTCTGCCACCATGTCTTCTGATTGAATAGAGCTTCTTAATATCAGGGCAGCTATTACTCACCCGGTACTGGAGGAATTCTTCTTCGAATCGGACAGGAAGGATTTACTTCGGACGCCCAACAGGGCCCTCATCCCCATCCTTCCAAACATACCCTCGTAAAACTGACCATCCTACCGATCCTCGACTTCGGTGATGTCATCTATAAAATAGCCTCCAACACTCTACTCAAAAAACTGGATGCAGTCTATCACAGTGCCATCCGTTTTGTCACCAAAGCCCCATACACTACCCACCATTGCGACCTGTACGCTCTCGTTGGTTGGCCCTCGCTTCATACTCGTCGCCAAACCCACTGGCTACAGGTTATCTACAAGTCTCTGCTAGGTAAAGCCCCGCCTTCTCAGCTCACTGGTCACCATAGCAGCACCCACTCGTAGCACGCGCTCCAGCAGGTATATCTCACTGGTCACCCCCAAAGCCAATTCCTCCTTTGTTCGTCTTTCCTTCCAGTTCTCTGCTGCCTATGACTGGAACGAATTGCAATAATCTCTGAAGCTGGAGACTCTCCCTCACTAGCTTTAAGCACCAGCTGTCAGAGCAGTTTACAGTTCACTGCACTTGTACTTAGCCTATCTGTAAACAGCCCATCCTATCTACCTACCTCATCCCTATACTAGTATTTATATATTTTGCTCCTTTGCACCCCAGTATCTCAACCTGCACATTCATCTAATGCTGATCTACCATTCCAGTGTTTAATTGCTATATTGTAATTACCTCGCCACCATGGCCTATTTATTTCCCTTAACTTACCTCATTTGCACTCACTGTATATATACTTTTTGTTTCCTTTTGTTCTACTGTATTATTGACTGTATGTTTGTTTTACTCCATGTGTAACTCTGTGTTGATGTATGTGTCGAATTGCTACGCTTTCTCTTGGCCATTTCGCAGTTGCAAATGAGAACTTGTTCTCAACTAGCCTACCTGGTTAAATAAAGGTGAAATAAAAAATAAAAAAATATAGCAGGAGTAAAAGTCGGAGACGACAGTCAGGGTGGCTTGTAAGGATCCATCGCCGAAAGGGTAATCTACCTTTACCATCGATCCTATTAGCCAACGTACAATCAATCAATAATAAAATAGAAGAACTATGTGCACGTATATCCTACCATGGGACATTAAAAACGTATGTTTCACTGAGTTGTGGCTGAACGATGACATGATTAACATACAGCTGGCGGGTTTTAAGCATTTTCGGCAAGATAGAACAGCGACCTCTGGTAAGACAAGGGGCGTCGGCCTATGTATATTTGTAAACAGCTGGTGCACAAAATCTAAGGAAGTCTCAAGGTTTTGCTCGCCTGAGGTAGAGTATCTCATGATAAGCTGTAGAACGCACTATTTACCAAGAGAGTTTACATCTATATTTTTCGCAGCTGTCTATATACAACCACAGGCCGATGCGGGCACTAAGACCACACTCAATGAGCTGTATACAGCCATAAGAAAACAGGAAAGCGTGCATCTAGAGGCGTCACTCCTAGTGGCCGGGGACTTTAATGCAGGGAAACTCAAATCAGTTTTACCTAATTTTTATCAGCTTGTTAAATGTGCAACCAGAGGGAAAAAAAACTCTAGTCCACCTTTATTACACACACAGAGACACGTACACAGCTCTCGCTTGTCTTCCATTTGGCAAATCTGACCACAATTCTATGCTCCTAATTCCTGTTTACAAGCAAAAACTAAAGCAGGAAGCACCAGTGACTTGATCAATAAAAAAGTGGACAGATGAAGCAGATGCTAAGCTACAGTACTGTTTCGCTAGCACAGACTGGAATATGTTCTGCGATTCTTCCGATGGCATTAAGGAGTACACCACATCAGTCACTGGCTTCATCAATAATTGCATCGATGACGTCGTCCTCACAGTGTCGGTACGTACAAAACCCCAACCAGAAGCCATGGATTACAGGCAAAAGCCGCAATGAGCTAAAGGTCATAGCTACAGCTTTCAAGGAGACTCTAACCCAGAAGCTTAAGAAATCCCACGATGAACCATCAAACATTCAAAGCGTCAATACAGGGCTAAGATTGTATCGTACTACACCGGCTCCGATGCTCGCCGGATGTGGCAGGGCTTGCAAACTATTACAGACTACAAAAGGGAAGCACAGCCACGAGCTGCCCAGTGACACGAACCTACCAGACAAGCTAAATTACTTATATGCTCGCGTCGAGGCAATTAACACTAAAACATGCATGAGAGGACCAGCTGTTCCAGAACACTGTGTGGTCACGCTCTCCGTAGCCGGTGTAAGTAAGACCTTGAAACAGGTCAACATTCACAGCGCTGCAGGGCCAGACGGATTACGGGAACATATACTTCGAACATGCGCTGACCAACTGGCACGTGTCTTCACTGACATTTTCAACCTGTCCCTGACTGAGTCTGGAATACCAAAATGTTTCAAGCAGACCACCATAGTCCGTGCCCAAGAACATTAAGGTAAACTGCCAAAATGACTACCCGTAGCACTCACGTCTGTAGCCATGAAATGCTGTGAAAGGCTGGTCATGGCTCACATCAACATCAAACCCTAGACCCACTCCAATTTGCATACCGCCCCAACAGATCCACAGATGATGCAATCTCTATTGCACTCCACACTGCCCTTTCCCACCTGGATAAAAGGAACACTTATGTGAGAATGTTATTCATCGACTACAGCTCAGCATTCAACATCGTAGTGCCCTCAAAGCTCATGACTAAGCTAAGGACCCTGGGACTAAACACCTCCCTCTGCAACTGGATCCTGGACTTCTTGACGTGCTGCCCCTAGGTGGTAAGGAACACATCCCCCATGCTGATCCTCATCATGGGGGCCCCTCATGGGTGCGTGCCCAGTCCCCTCCTGTACTCCCTGTTCACTCATGACTGCATGGCCAGGCACGACTCCAACACCATTAAGTTTTCCATTGACAACAGTGGTAGGCCTGATCACCAAGAACAATGAGAGCCAATAGGGAGGTCAGAGACCGTGTGGTGCAAGGACAACATCTCAACGTGATCAAGACAAAGGGGATGATTCTGGACCACAGGAAAAGGAGGACAGAGCACACCCCCATTCTCATCGACAGGGCTGTGGTGGAGCTGATTGAGGGCTTCAAGTTCCTTGGCGTCCACATCACCAACAAAATAACATGGTCCAAGCACACCAAGACAGTCGTGAAGAGGGCACGAAAGCCGCACTGAGATAAAGGTCATAGCTACCACTTTCATGGAGCGGGACTGAATAGATTTGGCATGGGTCCTCAGATCCTCAAAGGTTTTACAGCTGCACCGTTGAGAGAATCCTGACGGGTTGCATCACTGCCTGTTATGGCAACTGCCCAGCCTCAGACCGCAAGGCACAACTGTATTGCTTACGGCCCAGTAAATCACCGGGCCCAAGCTTCCTGCCATCCAGGACCTCTACACCAGGCGGCGTCAGAGCCACCCTAGTCATAGAATTCTTTGCTACCGCACGGCAAGCGGTACCGGAGCGCCACGTCTAGGTCCAAGAGGCTTCTTAACAGCTCTCACCCCCAAGCCATAAGACTCCTGAACATCTAATCAGATGGCTACCCAGACTATTTGCATTGCCCCCCCTCCCCCTTTTGTACACGGTTGTACTCTTATCTATGCATACTCATTTTAATAACTCGACCTACATGTACATATTACCTCAACACCGGTGCCCCCGCACATTGACTTTACTGGTACCCCCTGTATATAGCCCCACTATTGTCATTTTTCTGCCTCTAATTATTTGTTAATCTTATGTTACTTTTAGGTATTTTTTTGAAACTGCATTGTAGGTTAAGGGCTTGTAAGCATTTCACTGTAAGGTCTACACTTGCTGTATTCGGCGCATGTGACAAAAACTATTTGATTTGATTTCCACACCTCCAACTCAATCATCTTGTTTAGACAACAATAGTCAGCTTGATTACCAACAATGACGAGAGCCTACAGGGAGGTGAGGGCACTGAGTGTGGTTCAGCAAAACAACCTCTCACTCAATGTCAACAAAACAAAGGAGATGATCGTGGACTTTAGCAAACAGCCGAGGGACCACCCCCCTATCCACATCCTCGAGTCAGCAGTGGAGAAGGTGGAAAGTTAAGTTCCTCGGTGTACCCATCACAGGCAAATTGAAATTGTCCACCCACACATACAGCATGGTGAAGGAGCAACAGAGCCTCTTCAACCTCAGGAGGCTTGTAGAAATTTGGCATGTCACCTAAAACTTTTACAGATGCACAATTGAGAGCATCCTGTCTGGCTGCATAAGCGCCTGGTACGGCAACTGCACCGCCCACAACAACAAGGCTGTCCAGGGGGTGGTGCCGTCTGCGCAACATATCACCGGGGGCAAACTACCTGCCCTGCAGGACACCAAACACACCAGATGTCACTGGAAGGACAAAAAGATCAAGGACAACCACCCGAGCCACTGCCTGTCCACCCTGTTACCATCCAGAAGGCGAGGTCAGTACAAGTGCATCAAAGCTGGGACCGAGACTGAAAAACAGTATCTATCTGAATCAGACTGTTAAAACAGCCATCACTAACAGGATAGGCTGCTGTCTACATAGTCTTGAAATCATTGGCAACTTTAATAAATGGATCACTGGCACTTTAATAATGCCACTTTAATAATGTTTACATATCTTGCATTACTCATCTCATATGTATAAACTGTATTTTATATCTATTGCATTTTGCCTATGCCACTCTGTCATTGCTCATCCAAATATGTATATATTCTTATTCCATTCCTACACTTAGATTTGTGTATATTAGGTAGTTGTTGTGGAATTGTTAGATTACATGTTAGATATTGCGCCACTGTCGGAACTAGAAGCACAATCATTTCGCTACACATCTGCATGTGACCAATACAATTAGATTTAGATATTTATAGGAGTATGTTGACTGCATATATGACAAACAGAGTAGAAGCAGCGTATATGATAATTGTATGTGAGTGGGGGTGTGTGTAGAGTCAATGTAAATGTACTGTATGTGCATATTATGCGTGTATGAACAAATGGAGTGATTGTCAGTGTGTGTGTTGGAGTGTCAGTGTGTATAGTGTGTAGGGCCCTGTGAGTGTGCATAGAGAGTGAAAATAAGAATAAAATGCAAAAGTCAATAAAATACAAAGCGAGCCACACTAATATATGCATAACGTTAAGTGAATCACTAAATGGAACTCCCTGGACCAGCCAGCCTAGCATGGACCCGTCTGCCACAATACACATATACCCGCACACACACTCAGGTCAACGTCTTTACACAAAGCCACACTGGGACACTTTGGACTAACTCCTTGAGATCCACAACTAGTGACTTCTCAGGCCTTCAAAGGCTTACCTTAATGAATTGGACCTGGAGTTCCTATCAGCTCAAAATGATTTGTTTTCATATCGCATATGTCACTTTGTATAAATGATTAGAGACAGGCATAGGAATTCGAAAAAGCGGCAAAAAGCGGAAAAGCGGAAAAGGAGGCAAAGCCCAAAACAAACACTTATACAAAAACACAGGGATCTAACCCAAACAAAAGAGGGAGGTAAAACCTCGAATAAATACATGGGACGAGACCCACAATACACTACACAGGGAGAGACCCATAATAACAAATGCACAGCAATACACTGGACGAGACACATAATAACAAGTGTACAATACAAGCGGCATGCAAGCCGAATTAACAACGCTCAGGTACTCACAGACCAACTGACATGGGAACAATAAACAACCAGACAATGGTGAACAGAGAGCACATATATACAATTACTAATCAGGGGAATTGGAATCAGGTGTGTGTAATGAGACAGTTCAGTGACGCCTAAGGGCCGGTGACAATGACCTCCGGAACTGGTACACTGAATGAGCAGCAGTACTGGAGGAATCTGTGACAGTACAGAACTGGTCTTTTTAAACAATCTTTATTAAGCAGTTGTTTTTATTGAGAGGAACTGTAGCTTTATGAGACAGTTTTTCTGTTTTGTCCTTTTATGTGAGTGATACATGTGATCCAAGCACAAGGAGTAAAAACACAATCACTGAGTACTGTCTGCAGCTTACATCTACAGTTTACAGTTTACATCTACGGCTTACATCTACAGTCTACATCTTACATCTACAGTATACAGCTCACATCTACAGCTTACATCTACAGTCTACAGCTTACATCTACAGTCTACATCTACAGTCTACAGCTTACATCTACAGTTTACAGTTTACATCTATGGCTTACATCTACAGTCTACAGCTTACATCTACAGTCTACAGCTTACATCTACAGTCTACAGCTTACATCTACAGTTTACATCTACAGTCTACAGCTTACATCTACAGTTTACAGTTTACATCTATGGCTTACATCTACAGTCTACAGCTTACATCTACAGTCTACAGCTTACATCTACAATCTACAGTTTACATCTACAGTTTAAAGCTCACATCTACAGTCTACAGTCTACAGCTCACATCTACAGTCTACAGTCTACAGCTTACATCTACAGTCTACAGCTTACATCTACAGTCTACAGCTTACATCTACAGTCTACAGTTTACATCTACAGTTTACAGTTTATATCCACAGTCTGCAGCTTACATCTACAGTCTACAGCTTACATCTACAGTTTACAGCTTACATCTACAGTCTACAGCTTACATCTACAGTCTACAGCTTACATCTACAGTCTACAGCTTACATCTATATCTACGGCTTACATCTACAGTCTACATCTTACATCTACAGTCTACAGCTCACATCTACAGCTTACATCTACAGTCTACAGCTTACATCTACAGTCTACAGCTTACATCTACAGTCTACAGCTTATGTCTACAGTATACAGCTTATGTCTACAGTCTACAGCTTACATCTACAGTCTACAGCTTACATCTACAGTCTACAGTTTACATCTACAGTTTACAGTTTATATCCACAGTCTGCAGCTTACATCTACAGTCTACAGCTTACATCTACAGCTTACATCTACAGTCTACAGCTTACATCTACAGTCTACAGCTTACATCTACAGTCTACATCTACAGTCTACAGTCTTACATCTTACATCTACAGCTTACATCTACAGTCTACAGCTTACATCTACACATCTACAGTCTACAGTCTTACATCTACAGTACAGCTTACATCTACAGTCTACTCTACATCTACATCTACAGTTACAGCTTACATCTACAGTCTACAGCTTACATCTACAGTTTAGCATCTACAGTCTACAGCTTACATCTACAGTCTACAGCTTACATCTACAGTCTACAGCTTACATCTACAGTCTACAGCTTACATCTACAGTTTACAGTTTATATCCACAGTCTACAGCTTACATCTACAGTCTACAGCTTACATCTACAGTTTACATCTACAGTCTACAGCTTACATCTACAGTTTACAGCTTACATCTACAGTCTACAGCTTGCATCTACAGTCTACAGTTTACTCTACAGTTTACAGCTTACATCTACAGTCTACAGCTTACATCTACAGTCTACAGCTTACATCTACAGTCTACAGCTTAGATCTACAGTCTACAGCTTACATCTACAGTCTACAGCTTACAGCTTACAGCTTACATCTACAGTCTACAGCTTACATCTACAGTCTACATCTTACATCTACAGTCTACAGCTTGCATCTACAGTCTACAGCTTACATCTACAGTCTACAGCTTACATCTATATCTACAGCTTACATCTACAGTCTACAACTTACATCTACAGTCTACAGCTCACATCTACAGCTTACATCTACAGTCTACAGCTTACATCTACAGTCTACAGCTCACATCTACAGCTTACATCTACAGTCTACAGCTTACATCTACAGTCTACAGCTTACATCTACAGTCTACATCTACAGTCTACAGCTTACATCTACAGTCTACAGCTTACATCTACAGTCTACAGCTTACATCTACAGTCTACAGCTTACATCTACAGTCTACAGCTTACATCTACAGTCTACAGCTTACATCTACAGTCTACAGCTTACATCTACAGTCTACAGCTTACATCTACAGTCTACAGCTTACATCTACAGTCTACAGCTTACATCTACAGTCTACAGCTTACATCTACAGTTTACAGCTTACATCTACAGTTTAAAGCTCACATCTACAGTCTACAGTCTACAGTCTACAGCTTACATCTACAGTTTACAGCTTACAGCTTACATCTACAGTCTACAGCTTACATCTACAGTCTACAGCTTACATCTACAGTCTACAGCTTACATCTACAGTCTACAGCTTACATCTACAGTCTACAGCTTATGTCTACAGTATACAGCTTACGTCTACAGTCTACAGCTTACATCTACAGTCTACAGCTTACATCTACAGTCTACAGTTTACATCTACAGTTTACAGTTTATATCCACAGTCTGCAGCTTACATCTACAGTCTACAGCTTACATCTACAGTTTACAGCTTACATCTACAGTCTACAGCTTACATCTACAGTCTACAGCTTACATCTACAGTCTACAGCTTACATCTACAGTCTACAGCTTACATCTACAGTCTACAGCTTACATCTACAGTCTACAGCTTACATCTACAGTCTACAACTTACATCTACAGTCTACATCTACAGTCTACAACTTACATCTACAGTCTACAGCTCACATCTACAGCTTACATCTACAGTCTACAGCTTACATCTACAGTCTACATCTACAGTCTACAGCTTACATCTACAGTCTACAGCTTACATCTACAGTCTACAACTTACATCTAGTCTACAGCTCACATCTACAGCTTACATCTACAGTCTACAGCTTACATCTACAGTCTACAGCTTACATCTACAGTCTACAGCTTACATCTACAGTCTACAGCTTACATCTACAGTCTACAGCTTACATCTACAGTCTACAGCTTACATCTACAGTCTACAGCTTACATCTACAGTCTACAGCTTACATCTACAGTCTACAGCTTTACATCTACAGTCTACAGCTTACATCTACAGTCTACAGCTTACATCTACAGTCTACAGCTTACATCTACAGTCTACAGCTTACATCTACAGTTTACAGCTTACATCTACAGTCTACAGCTTACATCTACAGTCTACAGCTTACATCTACAGTCTACAGCTTACATCTACAGTCTACAGCTTACATCTACAGTCTACAGCTTACATCTACAGCTTACATCTACAGTCTACAGCTTACATCTACAGTACAGTCTACAGCTTACATCTACAGTCTACAGCTTACATCTACAGTCTACAGCTTACATCTACAGTCTACAGTTTACATCTACATACAGTTTACATCTACAGTCTACAGCTTACATCTACAGTCTACAGCTTACATCTACAGTCTACAGTCTACAGCTTACATCTACAGTCTACAGCTTACATCTACAGTCTACAGCTTACATCTAGTCAGTCTACATCTACAGTCTACATCTACATCTACAGTTTACATCTACAGTCTACAGCTTACATCTACAGTCTACAGCTTACATCTACAGTCTTACATCTACTCTACATCTACAGTCTACAGCTCACATCTACAGTCTACAGCTTACATCTACAGCTTACATCTACAGTCTACAGCTTACATCTACAGTCTACAGCTTACATCTACAGTTTACAGTTTACATCTACGGCTTACATCTAAAGTCTACAGCTTACATCTACAGTCTACAGCTCACATCTACAGCTTACATCTACAGTCTACAACTTACATCTACAGTCTACAGCTCACATCTACAGCTTAAATCTACAGTCTACAGCTTACATCTACAGTCTACAGCTTACATCTACAGTCTACAGCTTACATCTACAGCCTACAGCTTACATCTACAGTCTACATCTACAGTCTACAGCGCACATCTACAGTCAACAGCTTACATCTACAGCTTACATCTACAGACTACAGTCTACATCTACAGTCTACAGCTTACATCTACAGTCTACAGCTTACATCTACAGTCTACAGCTTACATCTACAGTTTAAAGCCTACATCTACAGTCTACAGCTTACATCTACAGGCTACAGTACATCTTACATCTACAGTCTACAGCTTACATCTACAGCTTACATCTACAGTCTACAGCTTACATCTACAGTCTACAGCTTACATCTACAGTCTACAGCTTACATCTACAGTTTACAGCTTACATCTACAGTCTACAGCTTACATCTACAGTCTACAGCTTACATCTACAGTCTACATCTACAGTCTACAGCTTACATCTACAGTTTACAGTTTACATCTACAGTCTATATCTACAGGCTACAGTTTACATCTACAGTCTAAAGCTTACATCTACAGTCTACAGCTTACATCTACAGTCTACAGCTTACATCTACAGTTTACAGCTTACATCTACAGTTTAAAGCTCACATCTACAGTCTACAGTCTACAGCTTACATCTACATTTTACAGCTTACATCTACAGTCTACAGCTTACATCTACAGTCTACAGCTTACATCTACAGTCTACAGTTTACATCTACAGTTTACAGTTTATATCCACAGTCTGCAGCTTACATCTACAGTCTACAGCTTACATCTACAGTTTACAGCTTACATCTACAGTCTACAGCTTAGATCTACAGTCTACAGCTTACATCTACAGTCTACAGCTTACATATACAGTCTACAGCTTACATCTATATCTACGGCTTACATCTACAGTCTACATCTTACATCTACAGTTTACATCTACAGTCTACAGCTTACATCTACAGTCTTCATCTTACATCTACAGCCTACAGCTTACATCTACAGTCTACATCTACAGTCTACAGCTCACATCTACAGTCAACAGCTTACATCTACAGCTTACATCTACAGACTACAGTTTACATCTACAGTCTAAAGCTTACATCTACAGTTTACAGTTTACATCTACGGCTTACATCTAAAGTCTACAGCTTACATCTACAGTCTACAGCTCACATCTACAGCTTACATCTACAGTCTACAACTTACATCTACAGTCTACAGCTCTACAGTCTACAGCTTACATCTACAGTCTACAGCTTACATCTACAGTCTACAGCTTACATCTACAGTCTACAGCTTACATCTACAGCCTACAGCTTACATCTACAGTCTACATCTACAGTCTACAGCGCACATCTACAGTCAACAGCTTACATCTACAGCTTACATCTACAGACTACAGTCTACATCTACAGTCTACAGCTTACATCTACAGTCTACATCTACAGTCTACAGCTTACATCTACAGTTTACAGTTTACATCTACAGTCTATATCTACAGGCTACAGTTTACATCTACAGTCTAAAGCTTACATCTACAGTCTACAGCTTACATCTACAGTCTACAGTCTACAGCTTACATCTACAGTTTACAGCTTACATCTACAGTTTAAAGCTCACATCTACAGTCTACAGTCTACAGCTTACATCTACATTTTACAGCTTACATCTACAGTCTACAGCTTACATCTACAGTCTACAGCTTACATCTACAGTCTACAGCTTACATCTACAGTCTACAGCTTACATCTACAGTCTACAGCTTACATCTACAGTCTACAGCTTACATCTACAGTCTACAGCTTACATCTACAGTCTACAGCTTACATCTACAGTCTACAGCTTACACAGCTTACATCTACAGTCTACAGCTTACATCTACAGTCTACAGCTTACATCTACAGTCTACAGCTTACATCTACAGTCTACAGCTTACATCTACAGCTTACATCTACAGTCTACAGCTTACATCTACAGTCTACAGCTTACATCTACAGTCTACAGCTTACATCTACAGTCTACATCTACAGTCTACAGCTCACATCTACAGTCAACAGCTTACATCTACAGCTTACATCTACAGACTACAGTCTACATCTACAGTCTACAGCTTACATCTACAGTCTACATCTACAGTCTACAGCTTACATCTACAGTTTACAGCTTACATCTACAGTCTACATACATCTACACATCTACAGTTTACATCTACAGTCTACAGCTTACATCTACAGTCTACAGCTTACATCTACAGTCTACAGCTTACATCTACAGTCTACAGCTTACATCTACAGTCTACAGCTCACATCTACAGCTTACATCTACAGTCTACAGCTTACATCTACAGTCTACAGCTTACATCTACAGTCTACAGCTTACATCTACAGTCTACAGCTTACATCTACAGTCTACAGCTTACATCTACAGTTTACAGCTTACATCTACAGTCTACAGCTTACATCTACAGTCTACAGCTTACATCTACAGTCTACAGCTTACATCTACAGTCTACAGCTTACATCTACAGTCTACAGCTTACATCTACAGTCCACAGCTTACATCTACAGTCCACAGCTTACATCTACAGTCTACAGCTTACATCTACAGTCTACAGCTTACATCTACAGTCTACAGCTTACATCTACAGTCTACAGCTTACATCTACAGTCTACATCTACAGTCTACAGCTTACATCTACAGTCTACAGCTTACATCTACAGTCTACAGCTCACATCTACAGCCTACATCTACAGTCTACAGCTTACATCTACAGTCTACAGCTTACATCTACAGTCTACAGCTTACATCTACATCTACAGTCTACAGCTTACATCTACAGTCTACAGCTTACATCTACAGTCTACATCTACAGTCTACAGCTTACATCTACAGTTTACAGTTTACACAGCTTACATCTACAGTCTACAGCTTACATCTACAGTCTACAGCTCACATCTACAGCTTACATCTACAGTCTACAACTTACATCTAGTCTACAGCTCACATCTACAGCTTACATCTACAGTCTACAGCTTACATCTACAGTCTACAGCTTACATCTACAGTTTACATCTACAGTCTACAGCTTACATCTACAGTCTACATCTACAGTCTACATCTACAGTCTACAGCTTACATCTACAGTTTACAGTTTACATCTACGGCTTACATCTACAGTCTACAGCTTACATCTACAGTCTACAGCTCACATCTACAGCTTACATCTACAGTCTACAGCTTACATCTACAGTCTACAGTCTACAGCTTACATCTACAGTCTACAGCTTACATCTACAGTCTACAGCTTACATCTACAGTCTACAGCTTACATCTACAGCTTACATCTACAGTCTACAGCTTACATCTACAGTCTACAGCTTACATCTACAGTCTACAGCTTACATCTACAGTTTACATCTACAGTCTACAGCTTACATCTACAGTCTACAGCTTACATCTACAGTCTACAGTTTACATCTACAGTTTACAGCTTAGATCTACAGTCTACAGCTTACATCTACAGTCTACCGCTCACATCTACAGCTTACATCTACAGTCTACATCTACAGTCTACAGCTTACATCTACAGTTTACATCTACAGCTTACATCTACAGTCTACAGCTTACATCTACAGTCTACAGCTCACATCTACAGCTTACATCTACAGTCTACAGCTTACATCTACAGTCTACAGCTTACATCTACAGTCTACAGCTTACATCTACAGCTTACATCTACAGTCTACAGCTTACATCTACAGTCTACAGCTTACATCTACAGTCTACAGCTTACATCTACAGTCTACAGCTTACATCTACACAGCTTACATCTACAGTCTACAGCTTACATCTACAGTCTACAGCTACACATCTACAGCTTACATCTACAGTCTACATACATCTACAGTCTACAGCTTACATCTACACATCTACAGTCTACAGCTTACATCTACAGTTTACAGTTTACATCTACAGTCTACATCTACAGTCTACAGCTTACATCTACAGTCTACAGCTTACATCTACAGTCTACAGCTTACATCTACAGTCTACAGCTTACATCTACAGTCTACAGCTTACATCTACAGTTTACAGCTTACATCTACAGTCTACAGTCTACATCTACAGTCTACAGCTTACATCTACAGTCTACATCTACAGTCTACAGCTTACATCTACAGTTTACAGCTTACAGTCTACATCTACAGTCTCTACATCTACAGTCTACAGTTTACATCTACAGTCTACAGCTTACATCTACAGTCTACAGCTTACATCTACAGTCTACAGCTTACATCTACAGTCTACAGCTTACATCTACATCTACAGTCTTACATCTACAGTTACAGCTTACATCTACAGTCTCACATCTACAGTCTACAGTCTACAGCATCTACATCTACACATCTACAGTCTACAGCTTACATCTACAGTCTACAGCTTACATCTACAGTCTACAGCTTACATCTACAGTCTACAGTTTACATCTACAGTTTACAGTTTCTCCACAGTCTACAGCTTACATCTACAGTCTACAGCTTACATCTACAGTTTACAGCTTACATCTACAGTCTACAGCAGCTTACATCATCTACAGTCTACAGCTTACATCTACAGTCTACAGCTTACATCTACAGTCTACAGCTTACATCTACAGTCTACAGCTTACATCTACAGTCTACAGCTTCATCTACAGTCTACAGTTTACATCTACAGTCTACAGCTTACATCTACACAGTCTTACATCTACAGTCTACAGCTACACATCTACAGCTTACATCTACAGTCTACAGCTACATCTACAGTCACAGCTCTACAGTCTACAGCTTACATCTACAGTCTACAGCTTACATCTACAGTCTAGCATCTACATCTACAGTTTACAGTTTACATCTACGGCTTACATCTAAAGTCTACAGCTTACATCTACAGTCTACAGCTCACATCTACAGCTTACATCTACAGTCTACAACTTACATCTACAGTCTACAGCTCACATCTACAGCTTAAATCTACAGTCTACAGCTTACATCTACAGTCTACAGCTTACATCTACAGTCTACAGCTTACATCTACAGTCTACAGCTTACATCTACAGTCTACATCTACAGTCTACAGCTTACATCTACAGTTACAGTTTACATCTACAGTCTACAGCTTATCTACAGCTACAGTTTACATCTACAGTCTACACATCTTACATCTACAGTCTACAGCTTACATCTACAGTCTACAGCTTACATCTACAGTCTACAGCTTACATCTACAGTTTACAGCTTACATCTACAGTCTACAGCTTACATCTACAGTCTACAGCTTACATCTACATTTACAGCTTACATCTACAGTCTACAGCTTACATCTACAGTCTACAGCTTACATCTACAGTCTACAGCTTACATCTACAGTCTACAGCTTACATCTACAGTCTAAAGCTTACATCTACAGCTACAGTCTACATCTACAGTCTACAGCTTACATCTACAGTCTACAGCTTACATCTACAGTCTACAGCGTACATCTACAGTCTACAGCTTACATCTACAGTCTACAGCTTACATCTACAGTTTACATCTACAGTCTCACATCTACAGCTTACATCTACAGTCTACAGCTTACATCTACAGTCTACAGCTTACATCTACAGTCTACAGCTTACATCTACAGTCTACATCTACAGTCTACAGCTTACATCTACAGTCTACAGCTCTACATCTACAGTCTACATCTACATCTACAGTCTACAGCTACATCTACAGTTTACATCTACAGTCTACAGCTTACATCTACAGTCTACAGTTTACATCTACACATCTACAGTCTACAGTTTACATCTACAGTCTACAGCTTACATCTACAGTCTACAGCTTACATCTACAGTCTACAGCTTACATCTACAGTCTACAGCTTACATCTACAGTTTACATCTACATCTACAGCTTACATCTACAGCTTACATCTACAGTTTACAGCTTACATCTACAGTCTACAGCTTACATCTACAGTCTACAGCTTACATCTACAGTTTACAGCTTACATCTACAGTCTACAGCTTACATCTACATCTACATCTACAGTCTACAGCTTACATCTACAGTCTTACATCTACAGTCTACAGCTTACATCTACAGTCTACAGCTTACATCTACAGTCTACAGCTTACATCTACATCTACAGTCTACAGCTTACATCTACAGTACATCTACAGTCTACAGCTTACATCTACAGTCTACAGCTTACATCTACAGTCTACAGTCTACAGCTTACATCTACAGTCTACAGCTTACATCTACATCTACAGTCTACAGCTTACATCTACAGTCTACAGCTTACATCTACAGTCTACAGTCTTACATCTACAGCTTACATCTACATCTACAGCTTACATCTACAGTCTACAGCTTACATCTACAGTCTACAGCTCACATCTACAGCTTACATCTACAGTCTACAGCTTACATCTACAGTCTACAGCTTACATCTACAGTCTACAGCTTACATCTACAGTTTACATCTACAGTCTACAGCTTACATCTACAGTCTACAGCTTACATCTACAGTCTACAGCTTACATCTACAGTCTACAGCTTACATCTACAGTTTAAAGCTCACATCTACAGTCTACAGTCTACAGCTTACATCTACATTTTACAGCTTACATCTACAGTCTACAGCTTACATCTACAGTCTACAGCTTACATCTACAGTCTACAGCTTACATCTACAGTCTACAGCTTACATCTACAGTCTACAGCTTACATCTACAGTTTACACAGCTTACATCTACAGTCTACAGCTTACATCTACAGTCTACAGCTTACATCTACAGTCTACAGCTTACATCTACAGTCTACAGCTTACATCTACAGTCTACAGCTTACATCTACAGTCTACAGCTTACATCTACAGTCTACAGCTTACATCTACAGTCTACAGCTTACATCTACAGTCTACAGCTTACATCTACAGTCTACATCTACAGTCTACAGCTTACATCTACAGTCTACAGCTTACATCTACAGTCTACTACATCTACAGTCTACACATCTACATCTACAGTCTACAGCTCACATCTACAGCTTACATCTACAGTCTACAGCTTACATCTACAGTCTACAGCTTACATCTACAGTCTACAGCTCACATCTACAGCTTACATCTACAGTCTACATCTACAGTCTACAGCTTACATCTACAGTTTACAGTTTACATCTACGGCTTACATCTACAGTCTACAGCTTACATCTACAGTCTACAGCTCACATCTACAGCTTACATCTACAGTCTACAGCTTACATCAGTCTACAGTCTACAGCACATCTACAGCTTACATCTACAGTCTACAGCTTACATCTACAGTCTACAGCTTACATCTACAGTTTACATTACATCTACAGCTTACATCTACAGTCTACATCTACAGTCTACAGCTTACATCTACAGCTTACATCTACAGTCAGCTTACATCTACAGTCTACAGCTTACATCTACAGTCTACAGCTTACATCTACACAGTCTACAGCTTACATCTACAGTCTACAGCTTACAGTCTACAGCTTACATCTACAGCTTACATCTACAGTCTTACATCTACAGCTTACATCTACAGTCTACAGCTTACATCTACAGTCTACAGCTTACATCTACAGTCTACAGCTTACATCTACAGTCTACATCTACAGTCTACAGCTCACTTACATCTACAGTCTACAGCTTACATCTACAGTCTACAGCTTACATCTACACAGCTACATCTACAGTCTACAGCTTACATCTACAGTCTACAGCTTACATCTACAGTCTACAGCTTACATCTACAGTTTACAGCTTACATCTACAGTCTACAGCATCTACAGTCTACAGCTTACACAGTCTACAGCTTACATCTACAGTCTACAGCTTACATCTACAGTCTACAGCTTACATCTACAGTCTACAGTCTTACATTACATCTACAGCTTACATCTACAGTCTACAGCTTACATCTACAGTCTACAGCTTCACATCTACAGTCTACAGCTTACATCTACAGTCTACAGCTTACATCTACAGTCTACAGCTCTACATCTACAGCTTACATCTACAGTCTACAGCTTACATCTACAGTCTACAGCTTACATCTACAGTCTACAGCTTACATCTACATCTACAGCTTACATCTACACTACATCTACAGTCTACAGCTTACATCTACAGTCTACAGCTTACATCTACAGCTTACATCTACAGTCTACAGCTTACATCTACAGTCTACATCTACATCTACAGCTTACATCTACAGTCTACAGCTTACATCTACAGTTTACATTTACAGTCTACAGTTATATCTACAGTCTACTTACATCTACAGTCTACAGCTTACATCTACAGTCTACAGCTTACATCTACAGTCTACAGCTTACATCTACAGTCTACAGCTTACATCTACAGTCTACAGCTTACATCTACAGTCTACAGCTTACATCTACAGTCTACAGCTTACATCTACAGTCTACATCATCTACACAGTCTACAGCTTACATCTACAGTTTACAGCTTACATCTACAGTCTACAGCTTACATCTACAGTCTACAGTTTACATCTACAGTCTACAGCTTACATCTACAGTCTACAGCTTACATCTACATCTACAGTTACATCTTACATCTACAGTCTACAGCTTACATCTACAGTTTAAAGCTCACATCTACAGTCTACAGTCTACAGCTTACACTACAATTTACAGCTTACATCTACAGTCTACAGCTTACAATCTACAGTCTACAGCTTACATCTACAGTCTACAGCTTACATCTACAGTCTACAGTTTACATCTACAGTCTACAGCTTACATCTACAGTCTACAGCTTACATCTACAGTCTACAGCTTACATCTACAGTCTACAGCTTACATCTACAGTCTACAGCTTACATCTACAGTCTACAGCTTACATCTACAGTCTACAGCTTACATCTATATCTACGGCTTACATCTACAGTCTACATCTTACATCTACAGTTTACATCTACAGCTTACATCTACAGTCAGCTTACATCTACACAGCTTACATCTACAGTCTACAGCTTACATCTACAGTCTACAGCATCTACAGTCTACAGCTCACATCTACAGTCTACAGCTTACATCTACAGCTTACATCTACATCTACAGTTTCTACAGTCTACAGCTTACATCTACAGTTTACAGTTTACATCTTACATCAGTCTACAGCTTACATCTACATCTACAGCTACACATCTACAGCTTACATCTACAGTCTACAGCTTACATCTACAGTCTACAGCTTACATCTACAGCTTACAGTCTACAGCTTACATCTACAGTCTACTTACATCTACAGTCTACAGCTTACATCTACAGTCTACAGCTTACATCTACAGTCTACAGCATCTACAGTCTACAGCTTACATCTACAGTCTACAGCTTACATCTACAGTCTACAGTCTACAGCTTACATCTACAGCTTACATCTACAGTCTACAGCTTACATCTACAGTCTACAGTCTACAGCTTACATCTACAGTCTACAGCTTACATCTACAGTCTACAGCTTACATCTACAGTCTACAGTTTCTACATCTACAGCTTACATCTACAGTCTACAGCTTACATCTACAGTCTACAGCTCTACATCTACAGTCTACAGTCTACAGCTTACATCTACAGTCTACAGCTTACATCTACATCTACAGTTTACATCTACAGTCTACATCTTACATCTACAGTCTACAGTCTACAGCTTACATCTACATTTACAGCTTACATCTACAGTCTACAGCTTACATCTACAGTCTACAGCTTACATCTACAGTCTATCTTACATCTACAGTCTACAGCTTACATCTACAGTACAGTCTACAGCTTACATCTACAGTCTACAGCTTACATCTACAGTCTACAGCTTACATCTACAGTCTACAGCTTACATCTACAGTCTACAGCTTACATCTACAGTCTACAGCTTACATCTACAGTCTACAGCTTCTACAGTCTACAGCTTACATCTACAGTCTACAGCTTACATCTACAGTCTACAGCTTACATCTACAGTTACAGCTTATCATCTACAGCTTACATCTACAGTCTACAGCTTACATCTACAGTCTACAGCTTACATCTACAGTCTACAGCTTACATCTACACAGTCTACAGCTTACATCTACAGTCTACAGCTTACATCTACAGTCTACAGCTTACATCTCTTACATCTACAGTCTACAGCTTACATCTACAGTCTACAGCTTACATCTACAGTCTACAGCTTACATCTACAGTCTACAGCTTACATCTACAGTCTACATCTACAGTCTACAGCTTACATCTACAGTCTACAGTCTACAGCTTACATCTACAGTCTACAGCTTACATCTACAGTCTACAGCTTACATCTACAGTCTACAGCTTACATCTACAGTCTACAGCTTACATCTACAGTCTACAGCTTACATCTACAGTCTACATCTACAGTCTACAGCTTACATCTACAGTCTACAGCTTACATCTACAGTCTACAGCTTACATCTACAGTCTACAGCTTACAGTCTCTACAGTCTACAGCTTACATCTACAGTCTACAGCTTACATCTACAGTCTACATACATCTACAGTCTACAGCTTACATCTACAGTCTACAGCTCACATCTACAGTCTACAGCTTACATCTACAGTCTACAGCTTACATCTACAGTCTACAGCTTACATCTACAGTCTACAGTTTACATCTACAGTCTACAGCTTACATCTACAGTCTACAGCTTACATCTACAGTCTACAGCTTACATCTACAGTTTACAGCTTACATCTACAGTTTACAGCTCACATCTACAGTCTACAGCTACATCTCAGTCTTACATCTACAGTCTACAGCTTACATCTACAGTCTACAGCTTACATCTACAGTCTACAGCTTACATCTACAGTCTACAGCTTACATCTACAGTCTACAGCTTACATCTACAGTCTACATCTACAGTCTACAGCTTACATCTACAGTCTACAGCTTACATCTACAGTCTACAGCTTACATCTACAGTCTACAGCTTACATCTACAGTCTACAGCTTACATCTACAGTCTACAGCTTACATCTACAGTCTACAGCTTACATCTACAGCTTACATCTACAGTCTACAGCTTACATCTACAGTCTACAGCTTACATCTACAGTCTACAGCTTACATCTACAGTCTACAGCTTACATCTACAGTCTACATCTACAGTCTACAGCTTACATCTACAGTCTACAGCTTACATCTACAGCTTACATCTACAGTCTACAGCTTACATCTACAGTTTACATCACAGTCTACAGCTTACATCTACAGTCTACAGCTTACATCTCTACAGCTTACATCTACAGTCTACAGCTTACATCTACAGTCTACAGCTTACATCTACAGTCTACAGCTTACATCTACAGTTACATCTACAGTCTACAGCTTACATCTACAGTCTACAGCTTACATCTACAGTCTACAGCTTACATCTACATCTTACAGCTTACATCTACAGTCTACAGCTTACATCTACAGTCTACAGCTTACATCTACAGTCTACATCTTACATCTACAGTCTACATCTACATCTACAGCTTCTACAGTCTACATCTACAGTCTACAGCTTACATCTACAGTCTACAGCTTACATCTACAGTCTACAGCTTACATCTACATCTACAGCTTACATCTACATCTACAGTCTACAGCTTACATCTACAGTACAGCTTACATCTACAGTCTACAGCTTACATCTACAGTCTACAGCTTACATCTACAGTCTACAGCTTACATCTACAGTCTACAGCTTACATCTACAGTCTACATCTACAGTCTACAGCTTACATCTACAGTCTACAGCTTACATCTACAGCTTACATCTACAGTCTACAGCTTACATCTACAGTCTACAGCTTACATCTACAGTCTACAGCTTACATCTACAGTCTACAGCTTACATCTACAGTCTACATCTACACATCTACATCTACAGTCTACAGCTTACATCTACAGTCTCTACAGTCTACAGCTTACATCTACAGTTTACAGTTTACAGTCTACAGCTTACATCTACAGTCTACAGCTTACATCTACAGTCTACAGCTCTACATCTACAGCTTACATCTACAGTCTACAGCTTACATCTACAGTCTACAGCATCTACAGTCTACAGCTTACATCTACAGTCTACAGCTTACATCTACAGTCTACAGCTTACATCATCTACAGCTTACATCTACAGTCTACAGCTTACATCTACAGTTACATCTACAGTCTACAGCTTACATCTACAGTCTACAGTTTACATCTACATCTACAGTCTACAGTTTACATCTACAGTCTACAGCTTACATCTACAGTCTACTACAGCTTACATTACATCTACAGCTTACATCTACAGTCTACAGCTTACATCTACAGTCTACAGCTTACATCTACAGTTTACATCTACAGTCTACAGCTTACATCTACAGTCTACAGCTTACATCTACAGTCTACAGCTTACATCTACAGTCTACAGCTTACATCTTAGCATCTACAGTCTACAGCTTACATCTACAGTCTACAGCTTACATCTACAGTCTACAGCTTACATCTACAGTTTACAGTCTACAGCTTACATCTACAGTCTACAGCTTACATCTACAGTCTACAGTTTACATCTACTACAGCTTACATCTACAGTCTACAGCTTACATCTACAGTCTACACATCTACATCTACAGCTTACATCTACAGTCTACACATCTACAGTCTACAGCATCTACAGTCTACAGTCTTACATCTACAGCTTACATCTACAGTCTACAGCTTACATCTACAGTCTACAGCTTACATCTACAGCTTACATCTACAGTCTACAGCTTACATCTACAGTCTACAGCTTACATCTACAGTCTACATCTACATCTACAGCTTACATCTACAGTCTACAGCTTACATCTACAGTCTACAGCTTACATCTACAGTCTACAGCTTACATCTACAGTCTACAGCTTACATCTACAGTCTACATCTACAGTCTACAGCTTACATCTACAGTCTACAGCTTACATCTACAGCTTACATCTACAGTCTACAGCTTACATCTACAGTCTACAGCTTACATCTACAGTCTACAGCTTACATCTACAGTCTACATCTACAGTCTACAGCTTACATCTACAGTTTACAGTTTACATCTACAGTCTACATCTACATCTACAGTTTACATCTACAGTCTACAGCTTACATCTACAGTCTACAGCTTA
The DNA here is from genome assembly GCF_034236695.1 of Oncorhynchus nerka. Lineage (NCBI taxonomy): Eukaryota > Metazoa > Chordata > Actinopteri > Salmoniformes > Salmonidae > Oncorhynchus > Oncorhynchus nerka. Next base: position 16,584,235 of record NC_088408.1, read on the forward strand.
CATCTACAGCTTACATCTACAGCTTACATCTACAGTCTACAGCTTACATCTACAGTTACATTACAGCTTACATCTACAGTCTACAGTCTACATCTACAGTCTACAGCTTACATCTACAGTCTACATCTACAGTCTACAGCTTTACATCTACAGTCTACAGCTTACATCTACAGTCTACATCTACAGTCTACAGCTTACATCTACAGTCTACAGTCTACAGCTTACATCTACAGTCTACAGCTTACATCTACAGTCTACAGCTTACATCTACAGTCTACAGCTTACATCTACAGTCTTACATCTACAGTCTACATCTACAGTCTACAGCTTACATCTACAGTCTACAGCTTACATCTACAGTCTACAGCTTACATCTACAGTCTACAGCTTACATCTACAGTCTACAGCTTACACAGCTTACATCTACAGTCTACAGCTTACATCTACAGTCTACAGCTTACATCTACAGTCTACAGCTTACATCTACAGTCTACAGCTTACATCTACAGTCTACAGCTTACATCTACAGTCTACAGCTTACATCTACAGTCTACAGCTTACATCTACAGTCTACAGCTTACATCTACAGTCTACAGCTTACATCTACAGTCTACAGCTTACATCTACAGTCTACATCTACATCTACAGTTTACATCTACAGTCTACAGCTTACATCTACAGTCTACATCTTACATCTACAGTCTACAGCTACATACATCTACATCTCTACATCTACAGTCTACAGCTTACATCTACAGTCTACAGCTTACATCTACAGCTTACATCTACAGTCTACATCTACATCTACAGTCTACAGCTTACACTACAGTTTACAGTTTACATCTACAGCTTACATCTACAGTCTACAGCTTACATCTACATCTACAGTCTACATCTACATCTACAGCTTACATCTACAGTCTACAGCTTACATCTACAGTCTACAGCTTACATCTACATCTACAGCTTACATCTACAGTCTACAGCTTACATCTACAGTCTACAGCTTACATCTACAGTCTACAGCTTACATCTACAGTCTACAGCTTACATCTACAGTCTACATCTACATCTACATCTACAGTCTACAGCTTACATCTACAGTCTACAGCTTTTACATCTACAGCTTACATCTACACAGTTTACATCTACAGTCTACAGCTTACATCTACAGTCTACAGCTTACATCTACAGTCTACAGCTTACATCTACAGTCTACAGCTTACATCTACAGTTTAAAGCTCACATCTACAGTCTACAGTCTACAGCTTACATCTACATTTTACAGCTTACATCTACAGTCTACAGCTTACATCTACAGTCTACAGCTTACATCTACAGTTTACAGCTTACATCTACAGTCTACAGCTTACATCTACAGTCCACAGCTTACATCTACAGTCTACAGCTTACATCTACAGTCTACAGCTTACATCTACAGTCTACAGCTTACATCTACAGTCTACAGCTTACATCTACAGTACATCTACAGCTTACATCTACAGTCTACAGCTTACATCTACAGTCTACAGTACATCTACAGTCTACAGCTTACATCTACAGTCTACAGCTTACATCTACAGTCTACAGCTTACATCTTACATCTACACTTACATCTACAGTCTACAGCTCTACATCTACAGTCTACAGCTACATCTACAGTCTACAGCTTACATCTACAGTCTTACATCTACAGTCTACAGTTACATCTACAGTCTACAGCTTACATCTACATCTCTACATCTACAGTCTACAGCATCTACATCTACAGTCTACAGCTTACATCTACAGTCTACAGTCTACAGTTTACATCTACAGTCTACAGCTTACATCTACAGTCTACAGCTTACACATCTACACAGTCTACAGCTTACATCTACAGTCTACAGCTTACATCTACAGTCTACAGTTACATCTACAGTCTACATCTACATCTACAGCTTACATCTCTACAGCTTACATCTACAGTCTACACAGTTACATCTACATCTACAGCTTACATCTACAGTCTACAGCTTACATCTACAGTCTACAGCTTACATCTACAGTCTACAGCTTACATCTACAGTCTACAGCTTACATCTACAGTCTACAGCTTACATCTACAGTCTACAGCTTACATCTACATCTACAGTCTACATTACATCTACAGTACAGCTTACATCTACAGTCTACAGCTTACATCTACAGTCTACAGCTTACATCTACAGTCAGCTTACATCTACAGTCTAGCCAGCTCACATCTACAGCTTACATCTACAGCTTACACAGTCTACAGCTTACATCTACAGTCTACAGCTTACATCTACAGTCTACAGCTTACATCTACAGTACAGCTTACATCTACAGTCTACAGCTTACATCTACAGTCTACAGCTTACATCTACAGTCTACAGCTTACATCTACAGTCTACAGCTTACATCTACAGTCTACAGCTTACATCTACAGTCTACAGCTTACATCTACAGCTTACATCTACAGTCTACATCTACAGTCTACAGCTTACATCTACAGTCTACAGTTTACACAGCTTACATCTACAGTCTACAGCTTACATCTACAGTCTACAGCTTACATCTACAGCTTACATCTACAGTCTACAGCTTACATCTACAGTCTACAGCTTACATCTACAGTCTACAGCTTACATCTACAGTCTACAGCTTACATCTACAGTCTACAGTTTACATCTACAGTCTACAGCTTACATCTACAGTCTACATCTACAGTCTACAGCTTACATCTACAGTTTACAGTTTACATCTACGGCTTACATCTACAGTCTACAGCTTACATCTACAGTCTACAGCTCACATCTACAGCTTACATCTACAGTCTACAGCTTACATCTACAGTCTACAGCTTACATCTACAGTCTTACATCTACAGTCTACAGCTTACATCTACAGTCTACAGCTTACATCTACAGTCTACAGCTTATCTACATCTACAGCTTACATCTACAGTCTACAGCTTACATCAGTCTACAGTCTACAGTCTACAGCTTACATCTACAGTACATCTACAGCTACATCTCTACAGTCTACAGCTTACATCTACAGTCTACAGCTTACATCTACAGTCTACAGCTTACATCTACAGTCTACAGCTTACATCTACAGTCTACAGCTTACATCTACAGTCTACAGTCTACAGCTTACATCTACAGTCTACAGCTTACATCTACAGTTTACAGCTTACATCTACAGTCTACAGCTTACATCTACAGTCTACAGCTTACATCTACAGCTTACATCTACAGTCTACAGCTTACATCTACAGTCTACAGCTTACATTACATCTACACATCTACAGCTACATCTCTACAGTCTACAGCTTACATCTACAGTCTACAGCTTACATCTACAGTCTACAGCTTACATCTACAGTCTACAGCTTACATCTACAGTTACATCTACAGTCTACAGCTTACATCTACAGTCTACAGCTTACATCTACAGTCTTACAGCTCTACATCTACAGCTCTACATCTACAGTCTACAGCTTACATCTACAGTCTTACATCTACAGTCTACAGCTTACATCTACAGTCTACAGCTTACATCTACAGCTTACATCTACAGTCTACAGCTTACATCTACAGTCTACAGCTTACATCTACAGTCTACAGCTTACATCTACAGTCTACAGCTTACATCTACAGTCTACAGCTTACATCTACAGTCTACAGCTTACATCTACAGTCTACAGCTTACATCTACAGTCTACAGCTTACATCTACAGTCTTACATCTACAGTCTACAGCTTACATCTACAGTCTACAGTTTACATCTACAGTCTATCTACATCTACAGTCTACATCTACAGTCTCTACAGCTTACATCTACAGTCTACAGCTTACATCTACAGTCTACAGCTTACATCTACAGTCTACAGCTTACATCTACAGTCTTACATCTACAGTCTACAGTCTACAGTCTACAGCTTACATCTACAGTCTACAGCTTACATCTACAGTCTACAGCTTACATCTACAGTCTACAGCTTACATCTACAGTCTACAGTTTACATCTACAGTTTACAGTTTATATCCACAGTCTGCAGCTTACATCTACAGTCTACAGCTTACATCTACAGTTTACAGCTTACATCTACAGTCTACAGCTTACATCTACAGTCTACAGCTTACATCTACAGTCTACAGCTTACATCTACAGTCTACAGCTTACATCTACAGCTTACATCTACAGCTTACATCTACAGTCTACAGCTTACATCATCTACAGCTTACATCTACAGTCTACAGCTTACATCTACATCTACACAGCTTACATCTACAGTCTACAGCTTACATCTACAGCTTACATCTACAGTCTACAGTACATCTACATCTACAGTCTACAGCTTACATCTACAGTCTACAGCTTACATCTACAGTCTACAGTTTACATCTACAGTCTACAGCTTACATCTACAGTCTACATCTACATCTACAGCTTACATCTACAGTCTACAGCTTACATCTACAGTCTACAGCTACATCTACAGCTTACATCTACAGTCTACATCTACAGTCTACAGTCTACATCTACAGTCTACAGCTTACATCTACAGTCTACAGCTTACATCTACAGTCTACAGCTTACATCTACAGTCTACAGCTTACATCTACAGTCTACAGCTTACATCTACAGCTTACATCTACAGTCTACAGCTTACATCTACAGTCTACAGCTTACATCTACAGTCTACAGCTTACATCTACAGTCTACAGCTTACATCTACAGTCTACAGCTTACATCTACACATCTACAGCTTACATCTACAGCTTACATCTACAGTCTACAGCTTACATCTACAGTCTACATCTACATCTACACAGTCTACAGTCTACAGCATTACATCTACAGTCTACAGCTTACATCTACAGTCTACAGCTTACATCTACAGTCTACAGCTTACATCTACAGTCTACAGCTTACATCTACAGTCTACAGCTTACATCTACAGTCTACAGCTTACATCTACAGTCTACAGCTTACATCTACAGTCTACAGCTTACATCTACAGTCTACAGCTTACATCTACAGTCCACAGTCTTACATCTACAGTCTACAGCTTACATCTACAGCTCTACATCTTACATCTACAGCTTACATCTACAGTCTACAGCTTACATCTACAGTCTACAGCTTACATCTACAGTCTACAGCTTACATCTACAGTCTACAGCTTACATCTACAGTCTACATCTACAGTCTACAGCTTACATCTACAGTCTACAGCTTACATCTACAGCTTACATCTACAGACTACAGTCTACATCTACAGTCTACAGCTTACATCTACAGTCTACATCTACATCTACAGTACATCTACAGTCTACAGCTTACATCTACAGTCTTACATCTACAGTCTACAGCTTACATCTACAGTCTACAGCTTACATCTACAGTCTACAGCTACATCTACAGTCTACAGCTTACATCTACAGTCTACAGCTTACATCTACAGTCTACAGCTTACATCTACAGTCTACAGCTTACATCTACAGTCTTACATCTACATTACATTACACAGCTTACATCTACAGTCTACAGCTTACATCTACAGTCTACAGCTTACATCTACAGTCTACAGCTTACATCTACAGTCTACAGCTTACATCTACAGTCTACAGCTTACATCTACAGTCTACAGCTTACATCTACAGTCTACAGCTTACATCTACAGTCTACAGCTTACATCTACAGTCTACAGCTTACATCTACAGTCTACAGTCTACAGCTTACATCTACAGTCTACAGCTTACATCTACAGTCTACAGCTTACATCTACACAGCTTACATCTTACATCTACAGTCTACAGCTTACATCTACAGTCTACAGCTTACAGTCTACAGCTTACATCTACAGTCTACAGCTTACATCTACAGTCTACATCTACATCTACATCTACAGCTTACATCTACAGTCTACAGCTTACATCTACAGTCTACAGCTTACATCTACAGTCTACAGCTTACATCTACAGTCTACAGCTTACATCTACAGTCTACAGCTTACATCTACAGTCTACTTACATCTACAGTCTACAGCTTACATCTACAGTCTACAGTTTACATCTACAGCTTACACAGTCTACAGCTTACATCTACAGTCTACAGCTTACATCTACAGTACATCTACATCTACAGTCTACATCTACAGTCTACAGCTTACATCTACAGTCTACAGCTTACATCTACAGTCTACAGCTTACATCTACAGTCTAAAGCTTACATCTACAGTCTACAGCTTACATCTACAGTCTACATCTACAGTCTACAGCTTACATCTACAGTTTACAGTTTACATCTACGGCTTACATCTACAGTCTACAGCTTACATCTACAGTCTATCTACAGCTTACATCTACAGCTTACATCTACAGTCTACACATCTACAGTCTACAGCTTACATCTACAGTCTACAGCTTACATATCAGTCTACAGCTTACATCTACAGCTTACATCTACAGTCTACAGCTTACATCTACAGTCTACAGCTTACATCTACAGTCTACAGCTTACATCTACAGTCTACAGCTTACATCTACAGTCTACAGCTTACATCTACAGTCTACAGCTTACATCTACAGTCTACAGCTTACATCTACAGTCTACAGCTTCATCTACAGTCTACAGCTTTACATCTACAGTCTACAGCTACATCTACATCTACAGCTTACATCTACAGTCTACAGCTTACATCTACAGTCTACAGCTTACATCTACAGTCTCTACAGCTTACATCTACAGTCTACATCTACAGTCTACATCTTACATCTACAGTCTACATCTACAGCTTACATCTACAGTCTACAGCTTACATCTACAGTCTACAGCTCACAGTCTACAGCTTACATCTACAGTCTACAGCTTACATCTACAGTCTACAGCTTACACAGTCTACAGCTTACATCTACAGTCTACACATCTACAGTCTACAGCTTACATCTACAGTCTACAGCTTACATCTACAGTCTACAGCTTACATCTACAGTCTACAGCTTACATCTACAGTCTACAGCTTACATCTACAGTCTACATCTACAGTCTACATCTACAGTCTACAGCTTACATCTACAGTTACAGCTACATCTACAGCTTACATACAGTCTACAGTCTACAGCTTACATCTACAGTCTACAGCTACAGTCTACATCTTACATCTACACACAGCTTACATCTACAGTCTACATCTACATCTACAGCTTACATCTACAGTCTACAGCTTACATCTACAGTCTACAGCTTACATCTACAGCTTACATCTACAGTCTACAGCTTACATTACATCTACAGTCTACAGCTTACATCTACAGTCTACAGCTTACATCTACAGTCTACACTTACATCTACAGTCTACAGCATCTACATCTACAGCTTACATCTACAGCTTACATCTACAGTCTACAGTTACATCTACAGTCAGCTTCATACAGTCTACAGCATCTACAGCTTACATCTACAGTCTACAGCTTACATCTACAGTTTACAGTTTACATCTACAGTCTACATCTACAGTCTACAGCTTACATCTACAGTCTACAGCTTACATCTTACATCTCTACAGTCTACTACATCTACATCTACAGTCTACAGTTTACATCTACAGTCTACAGCTTACATCTACAGTCTACAGCTTACATCTACAGTCTACAGCTCTACATCTACAGTCTACATCACAGTTTACATCTACAGTCTACAGCTTACATACAGCTTACATCTACAGTCTACAGCTTACATCTACAGTCTACAGCTTACATCTACAGTCTACACATCTACAGTCTACAGTCTACAGCTTACATCTACAGTCTACAGCTTACATCTACAGTCTACAGCTTACATCTACATCTACAGCTTACATCTACAGTCTACAGCTTACATCTACAGTCTACAGCTTACATCTACAGTCTACTTACATCTACAGTCTACAGCTTACATCTACAGTCTACAGCTTACATCTACAGTCTTACATCTACAGTCAGCTTACATCTACAGTCTACAGCTTACATCTACAGTCTACATCTACAGCTACATCTACAGCTTACATCTACAGTCTACAGCTTACATCTACAGCTTACATCTACAGTCTACAGCTTACATCTACAGTCTACAGCTTACATCTACAGTCTACAGCTTACATCTACAGTCTACAGCTTCACAGTCTACATCTACAGTCTACAGCTTACATCTACAGTCTTACAGCTTACATCTACAGCTTACATCTACAGTCTACAGTCAGTCAGCTTACATCTACAGTCTACAGCTTACATTACATCTACAGTTACATCACTTACATCTACAGTCTACAGCTTACATCTACAGTCTACAGTCTACAGCTACAGCTTACATCTACAGTCTACAGCTTACATCTACAGTCTACAGCTTACATCTACAGTCTACAGCTTACATCTACAGTCTACAGCTTACATCTACAGTCTACAGCTTACATCTACAGTCACAGCTTACATCTACAGTCTACAGCTTACATCTACAGTCTACAGCTTACATCTACAGTACATACAGTCTTACACAGTCTACAGCTTACATCTCTACAGTCTATCAGCTTACATCTACAGTTTACATCTACAGTCTACAGCTTACATCTACAGTCTACAGCTTACATCTACAGTCTACAGCTACAGTCTACAGCAGCTCTACAGTTTACATCTACAGTCTACAGCTTACATCTACAGTCTACAGCTTACATCTACAGTCTACAGCTTACATCTACAGTCTACAGCTTACATCTACAGTCTACAGCTTACATCTACAGTTTACAGCTTACATCTACAGTCTACAGCTTACATCTACAGTCTACAGCTACATCTACAGTTTACATCTATCAGTCTAGTCTACAGTCTACAGCTTACATCTACAGTTTACAGCTTACATCTACAGTCTACAGCTTACATCTACAGTCTACAGCTTACATCTACAGTCTACAGCTTACACAGTCTACAGCTTACATCTACAGTCTACAGCTTACATCTACAGTCTACAGCTTACATCTACAGTCTACAGCTTACATCTACAGTCTACAGCTTACATCTACAGTCTACAGCTTACATCTACAGTCTACACATCTTACATCTACAGTCTACAGCTTACATCTACAGTCTACAGCTTACATCTACAGTCTACAGCTTACATCTACAGTCTACAGCTTACATCTACAGTCTACAGCTCACATCTACAGCTTACATCTACAGTCTACAGCTTACATCTACAGTCTACAGCTTACATCTACAGTCTACAGCTTACATCTACAGTTTACATCTACAGTCTACAGCTTACATCTACAGTCTACAGCTTACATCTACAGTCTACAGTCTACAGCTTACATCTACAGTCTACACATCTACATCTACAGCTTACATCTACAGTCTACAGCTTACATCTACAGTCTACAGCTTACATCTACAGTCTACAGCTTACATCTACAGTCTACAGCATTACAGTCTACAGCATCTACAGTCTACAGCTACATCTACAGTCTACAGTCTACAGCTTACATCTACAGTTACAGCTTACATCTACAGTCTAGCATCTACAGTCTACAGCTTACATCTACAGTCTACAGCTTACATCTACAGTCTACAGTACTTACATCTCTTACAGTCTACAGCTTACATCTACAGCTTACATCTACAGTCTACAGCTTACATCTACAGTCTACAGCTTACATCTACAGTCTACAGCTTACATCTACAGTCTACAGCTCTACATCTACAGCTTACATCTACAGTCTTACATCTACAGTCTACAGCTTACATCTACAGTCTACAGCTTACATCTACAGTCTACAGCTTACATCTACAGTCTACAGCTTACATCTACAGTCTACAGCTCTACAGTCTACAGCTTACATCTACAGTCTACATCTACTCTACATCTACAGTCTACATCTACAGTCTACAGCTTACATCTACAGTCTACAGCTTACATCTACAGTTTACATCTACAGTCTACAGCTACAGTCTACAGCTACATCTACAGTCTACAGCTTACATCTACTACAGTTTACATCTACAGCTTACATCTACAGTCTACAGCTTACATCTACAGTCTACAGCTTACACATCTACAGTCTACAGCTTACATCTACACATCTACAGTCTACAGCTTACATCTACAGTCTACAGCTTACATCTACAGTTTACAGCTTACATCTACACAGCTTACATCTACAGTCTACAGCATCTACATCTACAGTCTACAGCTTACATCTACAGTCTTACAGCTTACATCTACAGTCTACAGTCTACAGCTTACATCTACAGTCTACAGCTTACATCTACAGTCTACAGCTTACATCTACAGTCAGCTTACAGCTTACATCTACAGTTTACAGCTACACATCTACAGCTTACATCTACAGTCTACAGCTTACATCTACAGTCTACAGCTTACATCTACAGTCTACAGCTTACATCTACAGTCTACAGCTTACATCTACAGTCTACAGCTACAGCTACATCTACATCTACAGCTTACATCTACAGTCTACAGCTTACATCTACAGTCTACAGCTCACATCTACAGCTTACATCTAGAGCTTACATCTACAGTCTACATCTACAGTCTACATCTTACATCTACAGTCTACAGCTTACATCTACAGCTTACATCTACAGTCTACAGCTTACATCTACAGTCTACAGCTTACATCTACAGTCTACAGCTACATCTCTACAGCTTACATCTACAGTCTACAGCTTACATCTACAGCTTACATCTACAGCTTACATCTATCACAGCTTACATCTACAGTCTACAGCTTACATCTACAGTCCACAGCTTACATCTACAGTCTACATCTACAGTCTACAGCTTACATCTACAGTCTTACATCTACAGTCTACAGCTTACATCTACAGTCTACAGCTTACATCTACAGTCTACAGCTTACATCTACAGTCTACAGCTTACATCTACAGTCTACAGCTTACATCTACAGTCTACAGCTTACATCTACAGTTTACAGCTTACATCTACAGTCTACTACAGCTTACATCTACAGTCTACAGCTTACATCTACAGTTTACAGCTTACATCTACAGTCTACAGTCTACAGCTTACATCTACAGTCTACAGCTTACATCTACAGTCTACAGCTAACATCTACAGTCTACAGTCTACAGCTTACATCTACAGTCTACAGCTTACATCTACAGTCTACAGCTTACATCTACAGTCTACAGCTTACATCTACAGTCTACAGCTTACATCTACAGTCTACAGCTTACATCTACAGTCTACAGCTTACATCTACAGCTTACATCTACAGTCTACAGCTTACATCTACAGTTACATCTACAGTCTACAGCTCACATCTACAGCTTACATCTACAGTCTACAGCTTACATCTACAGTCTACATCTACAGTCTACAGCTTACATCTACAGTCCACAGCTTACATCTACAGTCTACAGCTCACATCTACAGCCTACATCTACAGTCTACAGCTTACATCTACAGTCCACAGCTTACATCTACAGTCTACAGCTTACATCTACAGTCTACAGCTCACATCTACAGCTTACATCTACAGTCTACATCTACAGTCTACAGCTTACATCTACAGTTTACAGTTTACATCTACAGTCTACAGCTTACATCTACAGTCTACAGCTTACATCTACAGTCTACAGCTTACATCTACAGCTTACATCTACAGTCTACAGCATTACATCTACAGCTTAGTCTACAGCTACAGCTTACATCTACAGTCTACAGCTTACATCTACAGTCTACAGCTTACATCTACAGTTACATCTACAGTCTACAGCTTACATCTACAGTCTACAGCTTACATCTACAGTCTACATCTACAGTCTACAGCTTACATCTACAGTTACAGCTACAGTTTACAGTCTACAGCTTACATCTACAGTCTACAGCTTACATCTACAGTCTACAGCTTACATCTACAGTCTACAGTCTACAGCTTACATCTCTACAGCTTACATCTACAGTCTACAGCTTACATCTACAGTCTACAGCTTACATCTACAGTCTTACATCTACAGTCTACAGCTTACATCTACAGTTTATCTGCTTACATCTACAGTCTACAGCATCTACAGTCTCAGCACATCTACACAGCTTACATCTACAGTCTCTTACATCTACAGTCTACAGCTTACATCTACAGTCTACAGCTTACATCTACAGCTTACATCTACAGTCTACAGCTTACATCTACAGTCTACAGCTTACATCTACAGTCTACAGCTTACATCTACAGTTTTTACATCTACAGTCTACAGCTTACATCTACAGTCTACAGCTTACATCTACAGTCTCTTACATCTACAGTCTACAGCTTACATCTACAGTCTTACATCTACAGTCTACATCTACAGCTTACATCTACAGTCTACAGCTTACATCTACAGTCTACAGCTTACATCTACAGTCTACAGCTTACATCTACAGTCTACAGCTTACATCTACAGTCTACAGCTTACATCTACAGTCTACAGCTTACATCTCTACAGTTACATCTACAGTTACATCTACAGTCTACAGCTTACATCTACAGTCTACAGCTTACATCTACAGCTTACATCTACAGTCTACAGTTTACATCTACAGTCTACAGCTTACATCTACAGTTTACAGTTTACAGCTTACATCTACAGTCTACAGCTTACATCTACAGTCTACAGCTTACATCTACAGTTTCTACAGCTTACATCTACAGTCTACAGCTTACATCTACAGTCTACAGCTTACATCTACAGTCTACAGCTTACAGCTTACATCTACAGTCTACAGCTTACATCTACAGCTTACATCTACTACAGCTTACATCTACAGTCTACAGCTTACATCTACAGTCTACAGCTTACATCTACAGTCTACATCTACATCTACAGCTTACATCTACAGTACAGCTTACATCTACAGTCTACATCTACAGTTACATCTACAGTCTACAGCTTACATCTACAGTCTACATCTACAGTCTACAGCTTACATCTACAGTTTACAGCTTACATCTACAGTCTTATCTACAGCTCTACAGTTTACATCTACAGTTTACATCTACAGTCTAAAGCTTACATCTACAGTCTACAGCTTACATCTACAGTCTACAGCTTACATCTACAGTTTACAGCTTACATCTACAGTTTACAGCTTACATCTACAGTCTACAGCGTAGATCTACAGTCTAAAGCTTACATCTACAGTCTACAGCTTACATCTACAGTCTACATCTACAGTCTACAGCTTACATCTACAGTTTACAGTTTATATCTACGGCTTACATCTACAGTCTACAGCTTACATCTACAGTCCACAGCTTACATCTACAGTCTACAGCTTACATCTACAGTCTACAGTTTACATCTACAGTCTACAGCTTACATCTACAGTTTACAGCTTACATCTACAGTCTACAGCTTACATCTACAGTCCACAGCTTACATCTACAGTCTACAGCTTACATCTACAGTTTACAGCTTACATCTACAGTCTACAGCTTAGATCTACAGTCTACAGCTTACATCTACAGTTTAAAGCTCACATCTACAGTCTACAGTCTACAGCTTACATCTACATTTTACAGCTTACATCTACAGTCTACAGCTTACATCTACAGTCTACAGCTTACATCTACAGTCTACAGCTTACATCTACAGTCTACAGCATCTACATCTACAGTCTACAGCTTACATCTACAGTCAGCTTACATCTACAGTCTACAGTCTACAGCTTACATCTACATTTTACAGCTTACATCTACAGTCTACAGCTTACATCTACAGTCTACAGCTTACATCTACAGTCTACAGCTTACATCTACAGTCTACAGCTCACATCTACAGCTTACATCTACAGTCTACAGCTTACATCTACAGCTTACATCTACAGCTTACATCTACAGTCTACAGCTTACATCTACAGTCTACAGCTTACATCTACAGTCTACAGCTTACATCTACAGTCTACAGCTTACATCTACAGTCTACAGCTTACATCTACAGTCTACAGCTTACATCTACAGTCTACAGCTTACATCTACAGCTTACATCTACAGTCTACACATCTACAGTCTACAGCTTACATCTACAGTCTACAGCTTACATCTACAGTCTACAGCTTACATCTACAGTCTACAGCTTACATCTACAGTTTACAGCTTACATCTACAGTCTACAGTCTACAGCTTTACATCTACAGTCTCTCTACAGTCTACAGTACATCTACAGTCTACAGTCTACAGCTTACATCTACAGTCTACAGCTTACATCTACAGTTTACAGTCTACATCTACAGTCTACAGCTTACACAGCTTACATTACAGTTTACAGTCACAGCTTACATCTACAGTCTACAGCTTACATCTACATCTACAGCTTACATCTACAGTCTACAGCTTACATCTACAGTCTACAGCTTACATCTACAGTCTACAGCTTACATCTACAGTCTACAGCTTACATCTACTACAGCTTACATCTACAGTCTACAGCTTACATCTACAGTCCACAGCTTACATCTACAGTCTACAGCTTACATCTACAGTCTACAGCTTACATCTACAGTCTACAGCTTACATCTACAGTCTACAGCTTACATCTACAGTTACTTACATCTACAGTCTACAGCTTACATCTACAGTCTACAGCTACAGTCTACAGCTTACATCTACAGTTTACAGCTTACATCTACAGTCTACAGCTTACATCTACAGCTCTACAGCTTACATCTACAGTCTACAGCTTACATCTACAGTTTACAGCTTACATCTACAGTCTACAGCTTACATCTACAGTCTACAGTTACATCTACAGTCTACAGCTTACATCTACAGTCTACACATCTACTCTACAGCTTACATCTACAGTCTACATCTTACATCTACAGTCTACAGCTTACATCTACAGTCTACAGCTTACATCTACAGTCTACAGCTTACATCTACAGTCTACAGCTTACATCTACAGTCTACAGCTTATCATCTACAGTCTACAGCTTACATCTACACAGCTTACATCTACAGCTTACATCTACAGTCTACAGCTTACATCTACAGTCTACAGCTCTACATCTACACATCTACAGTCTACAGCTTACATCTACAGTCCACAGCTTACATCTACAGCTTACATCTACAGTCTACAGCTTACATCTACAGTCTACATCTACAGTCTACAGCTTACATCTACAGTTTACATTTACAGTCTACAGCTTACATCTTACATCTACAGTCTACAGCTTACATCTACAGTCTACAGCTTACATCTACAGTCTACATCACATCTACAGCTTACATCTACAGTCTACAGCTTACATCTACAGTCTACAGTCTACAGTCTACAGCTTACATCTACAGTCTACAGCTTACATCTACAGCTTACATCTACAGTCTACAGCTTACATCTACAGTCTACAGCTTACATCTACAGTCTACAGCTTACATCTACAGTTTACATTTTACAGTCTACAGCTTACATCTACTTACATCTACAGTCTACAGCTTACATCTACAGTCTACAGCTTACATCTACAGCTTACATCTACAGCTTACATCTACAGTCTACAGCTTACATCTACATACAGTTTACAGTCTACAGTCTTACATCTACAGTCTACAGCTTACATCTACAGCTTACATCTACAGTCTACAGCTTACATCTACAGCTTACATCTACAGCTTACATCTACAGTCTACAGCTTACAGTCTACAGTCTACAGCTTACATCTACAGTCTACAGCTTACATCTACAGTTACATCTACAGTCTACAGCTTACATCTCTACAGTCTACAGCTTACATCTACAGTCTTACAGCAGCTTACATACATCTACATCTACAGTCTCTACATCTACAGTCTACAGCTTACATCTACAGTCATCTACAGCTTACATCTACAGTCTACAGCTTACATCTACAGTCTACAGCTTACATCTACAGTCTACAGCTTACATCTACAGTCTACAGCTTACAT
This sequence comes from Oncorhynchus nerka, assembly GCF_034236695.1. Classification (NCBI taxonomy): domain Eukaryota; kingdom Metazoa; phylum Chordata; class Actinopteri; order Salmoniformes; family Salmonidae; genus Oncorhynchus; species Oncorhynchus nerka. The sequence goes on from NC_088408.1 coordinate 16,600,208, forward strand.
CTACAGTTACATCTACAGTTTACAGTCTACAGTCTACAGCTTACATCTACAGTCTACAGCTTACATCTACAGTCTACAGCTTACATCTACAGTCTACAGCTTACATCTACAGCTTACATCTAGTTTACAGCTTACATCTACAGTCTACAGCTACATCTACAGCTTACATCTACAGTCTACAGCTTACATCTACAGTCTACAGCTTACATCTACAGTCTACAGCTTACATCTACAGTCTACAGCTTACATCTACAGTCTACATCTACATCTACACAGTCTACAGCTTACATCTACAGTCTACAGCTACAGTCTACATCTACAGTCTACAGCTTACATCTACAGTCTACAGCTTACAGTCTACAGCTTACATCTACAGTCTACAGTTTACATCTACAGTCTACAGCTACAGCTTACATCTACAGTCTACAGCTTACATCTATCTACAGTCTACAGCTTACATCTACAGTCTACAGCTTACATCTACAGTCTACATCTACAGTCTACAGCTTACATCTACAGTTTACAGCTTACATCTACAGTCTACAGCTTACATCTACAGTCTACATCTACAGCTACAGCTTACATCTACAGTCTACTTACATCTACAGCTTCTACAGCTTACATCTACAGTCTACAGCTTACACAGCTTACATCTACAGTCTACAGCTTACATCTACAGTCTACAGTTTACATCTACAGTCTACAGCTTACATCTACAGTCTACAGCTTACATCTACAGTCTACAGCTTACATTACATCTACAGCTTACATCTACAGTCTACATCTACATCTACAGTCTACAGCTTACATCTACAGTTTACAGCTTACAGTCTACAGCTTACATCTACAGTCTACAGCTTACATCTACAGTCTACAGCTTACATCTACAGTCTACAGCTTACATCTACAGTCTACAGCTTACATCTACAGTCTACAGCTTACATCTACAGTCTACAGCTTACATCTACAGTCTACAGCTTACATCTACAGTCTACAGCTTACATCTACAGTCTACAGCTTACATCTACAGTCTACAGCTTTATCTACAGTCTACAGCTTACATCTACAGTCTACAGCTTACATCTACAGTCTTACATCTACAGTCTACAGCTTACATCTACAGTTTCTACAGCTTACATCTACAGTCTACAGCTTACATCTACAGTCTACAGCTTACATCTACAGTCTACAGCTTACATCTACATCTACAGTCTACAGCTTACATCTACAGTTTACAGTTTATATCTACGGCTTACATCTACAGTCTACAGCTTACATCTACAGTCTACAGCTTACATCTACAGTCTACAGCTTACATCTACAGTCTACAGCTTACATCTACAGTCTACAGCTTACATCTACAGTCTACAGCTTACATCTACAGTCTACAGCTTACATCTACAGTCTACAGCTTACATCTCTACAGCTTACATCTACAGCTACAGCTTACATCTACAGTCTACAGCTTACATCTACAGTCTACAGCTACATACATCTTACATCTACAGTCTACAGCTTACATCTACAGTTTACAGCTTACATCTACAGTCTACAGCTTACATCTACAGTCTACAGCTTACATCTACAGTCTACAGCATCTACATCTACATCTACAGTCTACAGCTTACATCTACAGTCTACAGCTTACATCTACAGTCTACAGCTACATCTACAGTCTACAGCTTACATCTACAGTCTACAGCTTACATCTACAGTCTACAGCTTACATCTACAGTCTACATCTACAGTCTACAGCTACATCTACAGTCTTACATCTACAGTCTACAGCTTACATCTACAGTCTACAGCTTACATCTACAGTCTACAGCTTACATCTACAGTCTACAGCTTACATCTACAGCTTACATCTACAGTCTACAGCTTACATCTACTAGTCTACAGCTTACATCTACAGCTTACATCTACAGTCTACAGCTTACATCTACAGTCTACAGCTTACATCTACAGTCTTACAGTCTACATCTACAGTCTACAGTTTACATCTACATCTACAGTCTACAGCTTACATCTACATCTACAGCTTACATCTACAGTCTACATCTACAGTCTACAGCTTACATCTCTACAGCTTACATCTACAGTCTACAGCTTACATCTACAGTTTACATCTACAGTCTACAGCTTACATCTACAGTCTTTACATCTACAGCTCACATTTACAGCTTACATCTACAGTTACATCTACAGTCTACAGCTTACATCTACAGTCTACAGCTTACATCTACAGTCTACAGCTTACATCTACAGTCTACAGCTTACATCTACAGTCTACAGCTTACATCTCTAGCATCTACAGTCTACAGCTACATCTACAGCTTACATCTACAGTTTACAGCTTACATCTACAGTTTACAGCTTACATCTTACATCTACAGTCATACAGTCTACAGCTTACATCTACAGTCTACAGCTTACATCTACAGTTTACATCTACAGTCTACAGCTTCTACAGTCTACAGCTTACATCTACAGTCTACATCTACAGTCTACAGTCTTACATCTACAGTCTACAGCTTACATCTACAGTCTACAGTCTACAGTCTACAGCTTACATCTACAGTCTACAGCTTACATCTCTCTACAGTCTACAGCTTACATGTAGTCTACAGCTTACATCTACAGTCTACAGCTTACATCTACAGTCTACAGCTTACATCTACAGTCTACAGCTTACATCTACAGTCTACAGCTTATGTCACCAGTCTACAGCTTACATCTACAGTCTACAGCTTACGTCTACAGTCTACAGCTTACATCTACAGTCTACAGCTCAATACAGTGCATACAAACAAGTAGTGGCTTATTTCTGCCAAACAAGTCAACAAAACACACCACAAGCTCAGTTTCTTTAAATTGAACTTTTCTTAGTAGTTATGCCATATTCATAATAATGTTGGGATGTTTTGTCCGTAGGCGGCTTTTGACTATTTATGTGGATTGCGCATGTCTTAAATGGTGGCTAAGAAGAGGTTTGCTACAAATCGTACTTTGGGTACTATTGTATTTGTTGAATATTATATAAATCCTATGAATTGAAATGCACATTTTGTGTGCAATCTTTAACCTTAAGTTGAATTTTTATTCAACAAAATAATGTTGCAGAAATTATTATCTTATCTGTTTCTAACTACAGAAGCCATTTCAGAAACAATCTGAGTTGGTGGATGTCACAGCTTGCTGAAATGAAATGGAACGACCCCATTGGCACTTGGAGCCAGTCTTTATCAAGGGTGGAAATAACGATGGATCTGACTGTATGTCCAGTCCGATGCATGTGCTGTAATAGTGGGTTCGTGGTAAGTGCATGGCTTCCTACATGGACTTTCTATACATACATCAACAATTACTGAGCGTGGCCTTATGTAACACCGGCAGCATACTCTGTATAAAGATAGAAATGACCCAAGGCAAGGCATGTTTTTTTAAAGATACTTTTTACTATCAAATGTTGGCCATTAAATATTCAAGTTGTACATCCACAAAGAAAAACCACAAGAGACAGGGGAAGGTAAGAGGAAAGAAAAGGCTTGTTTTGACAGAAATCTGGTAACAAATGATTAATTATGGCATCTCATTAAAAGGAAACAGTTCTAACATTGCAGTTAATAGCTTTATTTATCCAACGTTATTAACTTAAAAGCATTGACTGATTACCTCATGCACTTTACTTTAAAAAAATGGAGTAATCAGATAATTTGACTTTATTGCAAAATCAAGACCATTATAAAGGAGATGTTAAAAAGCAAATTATCGTTGACGTTGAATCAAAACCATAATGTGATTCATGGCGCTTTTCTAATGTCTTCAAGGGTGATTTGTCATCCAATCTGTTTGATCAAAAAGTTCCTCTTGACACGTGCATGTTCTCTTAGATCTAGTGATCTGATGTATGAGTTTGGTGGACCGAGAGCGCGAATGACCAATCGACAGAATATCCAAGTCAAATCCCTTTTTGTAACATTGGCATGGTATTTCCCTTAGAGAATGGGCAGAAGGTGAGGTATTGTGACATTGGTATGCTATTTCCCTTAGAGAATGGGCAGAAGGGGAGGTATTGTGACATTGGCATGCTATTTCCCTTAGAGAATGGGCAGAAGGTGAGGTATTGTGACATTGGCATGCTATTTCCCTTAGAGAATGGGCAGAAGGGAGGTATTGTGACATTGGCATGCTATTTCCCTTAGAGAATGGGCAGAAGGGAGGTATTGTGACATTGGCATGCTATTTCCTTAGAGAATGGGCAGAAGGTGAGGTATTGTGACATTGGCATGCTATTTCCCTTAGAGAATGGGCAGAAGGTGAGGTATTGTGACATTGGCATGCTATTTCCCTTAGAGAATGGGCAGAAGGTGAGGTATTGTGACATTGGCATGCTATTTCCCTTAGAGAATGGGCAGAAGGGGAGGTATTGTGACATTGGCATGCTATTTCCCTTAGAGAATGGGCAGAAGGTGAGGTATTGTGACATTGGCATGCTATTTCCTTAGAGAATGGGCAGAAGGTGAGGTATTGTGACATTGGCATGCTATTTCCCTTAGAGAATGGGCAGAAGGGGAGGTATTGTGACATTGGCATGCTATTTCCCTTAGAGAATGGGCAGAAGGTGAGGTATTGTGACATTGGCATGCTATTTCCCTTAGAGAATGGGCAGAAGGTGAGGTATTGTGACATTGGCATGCTATTTCCCTTAGAGAATGGGCGGAAGGTGAGGTATTGTGACATTGGCATGCTATTTCCTTAGAGAATGGGCAGAAGGTGAGGTATTGTGACATTGGCATGCTATTTCCCTTAGAGAATGGGCAGAAGGTGAGGTATTGTGACATTGGCATGCTATTTCCCTTAGAGAATGGGCAGAAGGTGAGGTATTGTGACATTGGCATGCTATTTCCTTAGAGAATGGGCAGAAGGTGAGGTATTGTGACATTGGCATGCTATTTCCCTTAGAGAATGGGCAGAAGGTGAGGTATTGTGACATTGGCATGCTATTTCCCTTAGAGAATGGGCAGAAGGTGAGGTATTGTGACATTGGCATGCTATTTCCCTTAGAGAATGGGCAGAAGGTGAGGTATTGTGACATTGGCATGCTATTTCCCTTAGAGAATGGGCAGAAGGTGAGGTATTGTGACATTGGCATGCTATTTCCCTTAGAGAATGGGCAGAAGGTGAGGTATTGTGACATTGGCATGCTATTTCCCTTAGAGAATGGGCAGAAGGTGAGGTATTGTGACATTGGCATGCTATTTCCTTAGAGAATGGGCAGAAGGGGAGGTATTGTGACATTGGCATGCTATTTCCCTTAGAGAATGGGCAGAAGGTGAGGTATTGTGACATTGGCATGCTATTTCCTTAGAGAATGGGCAGAAGGGGAGGTATTGTGACATTGGCATGCTATTTCCCTTAGAGAATGGGCAGAAGGGGAGGTATTGTGACATTGGCATGCTATTTCCCTTAGAGAATGGGCAGAAGGTGAGGTATTGTGACATTGGCATGCTATTTCCCTTAGAGAATGGGCAGAAGGTGAGGTATTGTGACATTGGCATGCTATTTCCCTTAGAGAATGGGCAGAAGGTGAGGTATTGTGACATTGGCATGCTATTTCCCTTAGAGAATGGGCAGAAGGTGAGGTATTGTGACATTGGCATGCTATTTCCCTTAGAGAATGGGCAGAAGGTGAGGTATTGTGACATTGGCATGCTATTTCCCTTAGAGAATGGGCAGAAGGTGAGGTATTGTGACATTGGCATGCTATTTCCCTTAGAGAATGGGCAGAAGGGGAGGTATTGTGACATTGGCATGCTATTTCCCTTAGAGAATGGGCAGAAGGGGAGGTATTGTGACATTGGCATGCTATTTCCCTTAGAGAATGGGCAGAAGGTGAGGTATTGTGACATTGGCATGCTATTTCCCTTAGAGAATGGGCAGAAGGTGAGGTATTGTGACATTGGCATGCTATTTCCCTTAGAGAATGGGCAGAAGGTGAGGTATTGTGACATTGGCATGCTATTTCCCTTAGAGAATGGGCAGAAGGTGAGGTATTGTGACATTGGCATGCTATTTCCCTTAGAGAATGGGCAGAAGGTGAGGTATTGTGACATTGGCATGCTATTTCCCTTAGAGAATGGGCAGAAGGGGAGGTATTGTGACATTGGCATGCTATTTCCCTTAGAGAATGGGCAGAAGGTGAGGTATTGTGACATTGGCATGCTATTTCCCTTAGAGAATGGGCAGAAGGTGAGGTATTGTGACATTGGCATGCTATTTCCTTAGAGAATGGGCAGAAGGTGAGGTATTGTGACATTGGCATGCTATTTCCTTAGAGAATGGGCAGAAGGGGAGGTATTGTGACATTGGCATGCTATTTCCCTTAGAGAATGGGCAGAAGGAGAGGTATTGTGACATTGGCATGCTATTTCCCTTAGAGAATGGGCAGAAGGTGAGGTATTGTGACATTGGCATGCTATTTCCCTTAGAGAATGGGCAGAAGGTGAGGTATTGTGACATTGGCATGCTATTTCCCTTAGAGAATGGGCAGAAGGTGAGGTATTGTGACATTGGCATGCTATTTCCCTTAGAGAATGGGCAGAAGGTGAGGTATTGTGACATTGGCATGCTATTTCCCTTAGAGAATGGGCAGAAGGTGAGGTATTGTGACAGATGTGTCAAAGCAACGTTATGGAGCGAAATTAGTTACCCCTCTTTTCACCTACAGTACCTATGGAAAACACAAAGCTGAAGCTACAGAATCTGAATGAAAACAATCAATCCAACTAGAAAGATTAGAACTCAATGGCTGATATACAGAATTAAACGCAATGGGAACATGTGTGTGTGTGTGTGAGACTGAACACTCATTCTTCCTCCATTCTCTTGAGGTAGCTGTATGGGGACTTTGAATGACCTTGTGAATGGCTGCGATAAACCTTGGGTTGTAATCTATGCAATTAATTGTTTTCTGAAGGTCAGAGTTCAGCAGCGCTTGAGTAAAACAGACTTGTGATGTAAAATAAATATACAACACTTTCATTCACCAAATAGCACCACTGTCTTCATCTGTATTTGGACAGAAACCAATTGAAATTTGGGAGTGCGGTCACTACCACCTGGGCAAAAACTGGTTGAATCAACGTTGTTTCCATGTCATTTCAACCCCCAAAAATCTATATGATGACTTTGAATCAACGTGGAAAACTGATTGTATTTGTAACTGTCTTTTTTTCACCCATCGTTTAACCTAAATCCAATGACAGGGTGAAATGTTTGGTTGATTTCATGTTGAATACCCATTAGTTGACAACTCAACCAAATATAAATCAAAACGTGACTGTCACGGCTGTCGAATGAACTGGACCAAGGAGCAGCGTGGTGAGCGTACATATTCCTTTATTTCATATGAGGCCGACAAAAACAATAAACCATCCAAAACAACCGTGAAGCTAAAGGCTCTAGTGCCAACAAAACAAAGACAACTACCTACAAAGACAGGTGGGGAAAGGCCTGCCTAAGTATGGTTCCCAATCAGAGACAACGATAGACAGCTGTCCCTGATTGCGAACCATACCCGGCCAAAACAAAGAAATACAAAACATAGAAAAATTAACATAGAATGCCCACCCAAATCACACCCTGACCAAACCAAAATAGAGACATAAAAAGCTCTAAGGTCAGGGCGTGACAGTGACGTTGAACTGACTTCTGTGCCCAGTGGGTATGTGCTGTAAACTTGTTTTCCAAAATCCAAAGTTCCCACCATTCACTTATATAAAATAAACATCCCCAAATTATTACAGGTTATTATCAAGATGGCATGAGAACTGAGAAAGATTCAATCTAATACATCTGAATTCCCTCATATCCTCATGACAACGTTTCGCCAACAATCAGATGGCTCGTTGAGTGTAGCAGCCATATCACTTAAGATGGAGAAGGGCAGTCATTCAGGGCTGAAAAATAACCCTGGGTTAGTTACTGCTCCATGCAGGACTGAACAAAAACCCTGGGTTAGTTACTGCTCCATGCAGGACTGAACAAAAACCCTGGGTTAGTTACTGCTCCATGCAGGACTGAACAAAAACCCTGGGTTAGTTACTGCTCCATGCAGGACTGAACAAAAACCCTGGGTTAGTTATGCTCCATGCAGGACTGAACAAAAACCCTGGGTTAGTTATGCTCCATGCAGGACTGAACAAAAACCCTGGGTTAGTTACTGCTCCATGCAGGACTGAACAAAAACCCTAGGTTAGTTACTGCTCCATGCAGGACTGAACAAAAACCCTGGGTTAGTTACTGCTCCATGCAGGACTGAACAAAAACCCTGGGTTAGTTACTGCTCCATGCAGGGCTGAACAAAAACCCTGGGTTAGTTACTGCTCCATGCAGGACTGAACAAAAACCCTGGGTTAGTTACTGCTCCATGCAGGGCTGAACAAAAACCCTGGGTTAGTTACTGCTCCATGCAGGACTGAACAAAAACCCTGGGTTAGTTACTGCTCCATGCAGGACTGAACAGAAACCCTGGGTTAGTTACTGCTCCATGCAGGACTGAACAAAAACCCTGGGTTAGTTACTGCTCCATGCAGGGCTGAACAAAAACCCTGGGTTAGTTACTACTCCATGCAGGACTGAACAAAAACCCTGGGTTAGTTACTGCTCCATGCAGGACTGAACAAAAACCCTGGGTTAGTTACTGCTCCATGCAGGACTGAACAGAAACCCTGGGTTAGTTACTGCTCCATGCAGGACTGAACAAAAACTCTGGGTTAGTTACTGCTCCATGCAGGACTGAACAAAAACCCTGGGTTAGTTACTGCTCCATGCAGGGCTGAACAAAAACCCTGGGTTAGTTACTGCTCCATGCAGGACTGAACAAAAACCCTGGGTTAGTTACTGCTCCATGCAGGACTGAACAAAAACCCTGGGTTAGTTACTGCTCCATGCAGGACTGAACAGAAACCCTGGGTTAGTTACTGCTCCATGCAGGACTGAACAAAAACCCTGGGTTAGTTACTGCTCCATGCAGGACTGAACAGAAACCCTGGGTTAGTTACTGCTCCATGCAGGACTGAACAAAAACCCTGGGTTAGTTACTGCTCCATGCAGGACTGAACAAAAACCCTGGGTTAGTTACTGCTCCCATGGCCTTATCTCTTTACCTGGTGTACCAGCCAAGTAGTGTTTATTAGCTAGACCAAGCCTTATCCGCACGCTCAGAGTTGACATACTGCATCTGAATCAATAAGCAGATGGGGTGGCTGGTGTACCACCTGCCCTCCAATGGAGGTGGCAGCATAAAGAATAGACATTGATCCCTCTACCTGTCTAGCGGTCACAACTAATGATAAGACCCTTGAACGAATGTAATTAAAATGGAAGGGTGGGTTCACCTGTTATAGCTCGGCTAGGCTTGGAAGAGAACCTATAGACTATAACATTTTATTTATTGCAATCCCAGTTATATTATTCTGTATTGGAAGACAGCGCTATGTAAGTTTAAAGTTTACAACTGAGAGTATATGCAATTGCAGTGAGATGAGAAATGTACGAGGAGAGTTTAGGTATTAAAATGCAAATTGGTTTTCATATGAGTGGTTGGAACCATTTCTAACCAATCTGCAAAATGGATGCTGTTGTCGAATAAATATGTTACAAGCCATTCTTTGTTTCCCACCATTCTGTTTTTGTTCATGTTGTGTTCAATAGAGCCAGAATGAAAACATCATCTGTCTCAACAATGAACAGGGTTCACCTTGACCTGACAAATAATAGGAAATAGATGGAGGACATTTTCAGGTTCAGGTTTAGATCTATGTTCTCTGACTAGTGATTATCTTGGTTGTCAGACATATTCTCTTAGACAGAATTGACAGCTGGAATAGTGATTGCTCTTTCTGTGGGCTGTAAATGATTTTTGTCAGCATCATTGTCAGAATGTCTAAGAAATGGATGTACTGTTGGTATTTTCAGTTTCCTATGCCTTGGGGACAGTTTTGAAAACATCTTAACTGTTACTCTAAGGGGATAGTAGTTGGAATAGCAAAGGCATAAACTATTCACAAAAACAGGACGGAACACATTCCTGAGTTTGTTATTCTCTCTTCTACACGTGTTGATTGATCTCCAACCTTGCATTCATTGATAGACATGCTGTATTGCTAGTAAGTAACAATAATGATGATTCGAGAACAGTGTCGCTGTACATAGAAATGAGCTCCAAACTTTAAGCACCATTGCCCCTGAGAGATTATCTCCTAGATCGACAGTCAGTTGACACTTGTTCTGCCGCTGTCACCATCCATTTATCTATGGGTCTTTGAAGGACAGACACAGTACAACAGCACTTACTCGCTTTCTCGCTCTCTCACTCACTTGGAGAGGAGGATGTCTGATTAGGGATGAATTAGCCCCAGAAAATTGGAGTTTGTGGTGATCCCTTTTTAGGAGGGGATGTGAATTCTGTTGAACTAGAACCATGATGAAACAAGGTGATGAGGCGGTGTAGAACTCAGTAAATGGGCTGTGTCCCCGGATCATCGGACGGCGAGCTCGAGTACACTCGAATGCCAAGCAAGGGCATGTATAAGGTCAGGTAGGGTATTGATGGTATAACTTGCAGCCTTTATTGGCAAGGTAGAAGCTAGGAAGCACTGGCACATACATTCAACATCCCCTAGATAAAAACATTTTAGTTAACGCTTAATATTTTAGTTGAATTGGTTTTGAATGAACTAAAAGTATGAGTATTCTCTTTTGTCTGGTAGTTGTTTTAAATGTAATCCAACAAAGATTGATAAAGATGGATGTAGGTTTAATTGTTTTAAGGTTTTAGATAAAGGTTGAAAAGGTTTTGGGAGTTGGGGCTGTCATGGCAGAATGGTAAGACTGATGTCAATTTATTTGCTCATTGACATGATGATAGGAACTTATTGCTTTGGCATTTTGTTTAAAAAAATCAGTTTGGCTGTTACATGTAGTCTCTCAAACAGAGACCAATGACACAAAGTAATTGTGCAATTACAAAACTATAAGCTATAAAGAGAGTCACTCTCTGTATATATAAACTCCCAGTAATTTATTGGGTAAAACACACGTTTCGGCATCACACTAAAGAAGAGACAGTGATGCCGTAACGATGGTGTTTTGCCCAATAAATTACTACACTACATATTTTTCTCTGGGTTTGAACCAGCGCATGCTTTTTATTCCATAATTACAATACTATAACACTGATTTATTTTATTACCATGTTATTAGACTTATCTTAAGAGTGATTCCTTGTCCACTCACTCAAGCAGAAAGTAACACAGTAGAAATGACTTCTTTCAGTAGTAGATTAATAACTTTCATATATGCAGGCCAGAATATAGGCCTATGTCATGCTGAGGGACAGTACCCATGTCCTCAACCCACAGCACCCATGTCCTCAACCCACAGTTTGTGGCCCAATAGGTGCAGGTACTCGTTTGTGCCCGAGGCCATCTGCCTGGTTAACAGGACCATTAAGGAAGACCTCTATAGGGACTATTCTAGAGATAGTTTAGCCCTGACATTAATTGAAAACTGTGGATACCATGGACATTTAGTTTCTTAAATTGTACCATGCAATTTGAAATGATGCCTGAAGTATTTTTTTTATTCTGCAGTGTGTGTTTGTCCTATTTGAAGCACCCTGTCAGCCCTGAACAAAATTGCCCATCAGGGATAAATGAAGTTGTATTGTATATAAACTCACAAAAAATGAAGCGTCCCTTTTTCAGGACCCTGTCTTTCACAGATAATTTGTACAAATCCAAATAACGTAAAAGACCTTCATTGTAAAGGGTTTAAACACTGTTTCCCATGCTTGTTCAATGAACCATAAACAATTAGTGAACATGCACCTGTTGAACAGTCGTTAAGACACTAACAGCTTACAGGCGGTAGTCATTTAAGGTCACAGTTATGAAAACGTAGGACACTAAAGAGGCCTTTCTACGGACTCTGAAAAACACCAAAAGAAAGATGCCCAAGGTCCCTGCTCATCTGCGTGAACGTGCCTTAGGCATGCTGCAAGGAGGCATGAGGACTGCCGATGTGGCCAGGCAATAAATTGCAATGTTCGTACTGTGAGACACCTAAGACAGTACTACAGGGAGACAGGACGGACAGCTGATCGTCCTTGTAGTGGCAGACGACGTGTAACAACACCTGCACAGGAACGGTACATCTGAATATCACACCTGCGGGACAGGTACAGGATGGCAACAACAACTGCCCGAGTTACACCAGGAACACACAATCCCCCCATCAGTGCTCAGACTGTCCGCGATAGGCTGAGAGAGGCTGGACTGAGGGCTTGTAGGCCTGTTGTAAGGCAGGTCCTCACCAGACATCACTGGCAACATCATCGCCCATGGGCACAAACCCACCGTCGCTGGACCAGACCAGACAAAGCGCTCTTCGCTGACGAGTCGCGGTTTTGTCTCACCAGGGCTGATGGTCCGATTCGCGTTTATTGTCGAAGGAATGAGCGTTACCCCGAGGACAGTACTCTGGAGCGGGATCAATTTGGAGGTGGAGGGTCCATCAGGGTCTGGGGCGATGTGTCACAGCATCATCGGACTGAGCTTGTTGTCATTGCAGGCAACCTCAACGCTGTGCGTTACAGGGAAGACATCCTCCTCCCTCATGTGGTACCCTTCCTGCAGGCTCATCCTGACATGACCATCCAGCATGACAATGCCACCACCATACTGCTCATTCTGTGTGTGACTTCCTGCAAGACAGGGATGTCAGCGTTCTGCCATGGCCCGTGAAGAGCCCTGATCTCAATCCCATTTTGCATGTCTGGGACCTGTCGGATTGGAGGGTGAGGGCTAGGGCCATTCCCCCCAGAAATGTCTGGGACCTGTCGGATTGGAGGGTGAGGGCTAGGGCCATTCCCCCAGAAATGTCTGGGACCTGTCAGATTGGAGGGTGAGGGCTAGGGCCATTCCCCCCAGAAATGTCTGGGACCTGTCGGATTGGAGGGTGAGGGCTAGGGCCATTCCCCCCAGAAATGTCTGGGACCTGTCGGATTGGAGGGTGAGGGTTAGGGCCATTCCCCCCAGAAATGTCTGGGACCTGTCGGATTGGAGGGTGAGGGCTAGGGGCCATTCCCCCAGAAATGTCTGGGACCTGGGTCGGATTGGAGGGTGAGGGCTAGGGCCATTCCCCCCAGAAATGTCTGGGACCTGTCGGATTGGAGGGTGAGGGTTAGGGCCATTCCCCCCAGAAATGTCTGGGACCTGTCGGATTGGAGGGTGAGGGCTAGGGCCATTCCCCCCAGAAATGTCTGGGAACTTGCAGGTGCCTTGGTGGAAGAGTGGGGTAACATCTCACAGCAAGAACTGGCAAATCTGGCGCAGTCTATGAGGCAATGCACTGTAGCACTTAATGCAGCTGGTGGCCACACCAGATACTGATTGTTACTTTTAATTTTGACCCCCCTTTGTTCTGGGACACATTATTCAATTTATGTTAGTCACATGTCTGTGGAACTTGTTCAGTTTATGTCTCAGATGTTGAATCTTGTTATGTTCATACAAATATTTACACATGTTAAGTTTGCTGAAGAGGACGTTTCTTTTTTGCTGAGTTTAGGTCGTTACCCTTGAAACAACTTGCTTGGAATCATGCCAGCTTGGCAAAAAGTGTTTGGAGTGTAAAGACTGGAGGGACAGAATCAATTTGTTTTTTAAAGACTAACTCCTGTATCCGTTGTATCCAATAGAAATGTCCATTACAATTTTCCTCCAATCCTTGTTTACACGTCCAATTAGTGTTCATCTTGATTTCGCTGAAAGGAAACATCAGCCAACATCAGTGGTCAAAAGTGAAGTAGGGCTTTGCACGGCAGTTGTACTGGTAGCCCACTACCTAATCTCACTTTATTATCCCCTAGTACCTTCAACATAAACACACGAATATGCATTATCTATATTCATTAGGTGAGATATTTGACTGCCTGACAAAGTTGCATTGATATATTTTCCCTTTCGTCTCTTAACCTTTATTTGTATGATTAATATGGATTGCTGCAGTTAATGGCATTTTTGTGGAAAGCACTGAAGCAGTGTTCAAACAGAGAAAAGCACACATCGCTGAGAAAATTGAGTGTCTTTGTCCAATCCAGTGCAGTTCAGCAAAGGGCATTAAAGAGAGCAAATAATACTGCAATATCTGTGAAGACAAGAATTTCCAAACGCGTTTAAAACCGAACTGCTCACTCTGCCATATGTATCCCCCAAATGGCTTCCTGAACTCAGCACAAACTTTCAGGGAACATCACAATTACTATTTCTATGCCAAAAGGATAGTGTCAGACTGTTCTTTGTTTGAACCTCTGAGGGTTGATGGTGTCTCTTCCCTTGACAGAAAAATCACTCTATCATGCAAAATCAGAATTTCTCACAGTTCATTATTTATATTGTATCTGGCACTTTGCCATACTGCTTTTTAAGATAGATATTCACTGTTGAAATGCTTGCTTTTCCCAATGCTAATCAATACACTACAACTGGCCATATGGTTAATGCATTTGTTTCCGATTAAGCTTGTTGAGTTGAGTGCATGGCTCCAGATGTGAAGGGATTTAAACTGATATAAATCAGATAAGTCGGTATTGAGTCAGCCAGATGACTAGTGCTGTGAGCTGGTTTCTAGTGACCACTCTCTTCTGTCAGCAGCCATACTGTTATTAGTATGTGGGAGGCCACATGGACTCGGATGTCAACGAAGTGTCATATCTGCCGCCTTATGTACTGTAGCTTCACACTGATGCAAAGACATGCTTGATATGGCTTTGCAACACAACAGAGGTGCCCAAAAGCTGTAATGTGGACAGGTTGTTTTGACTAAAATATTCTGCCCCAGTTGGGAGTTAATGTTTTTTAGGGAGGGGAGAGAGAGAATGGACTCGGTATGGAGGTAATGTTGTTTAGGGAGGGGAGAGAGAGAATGGACTGTTTAGGGGGGTAATGTTGTTTAGGGAGGGTAGAGAGAGAATGGACTTGTCCACCTGGACAAAATAAACACTTATGTGAGAATGCTATTCATTGACTACAGCTTAGCGTTCAACAGCATAGTACTGTCAAAGCTCATCACTAAGCTAAGGACTCTGGGACTAAACACCTCCCTCTGCAACTGGATCCTGGACTTCCTGACGGCCCGCCCCCAGGTGGTGAGGGTAGGTAGCAACACATCTGCCACGCTGATCCTAAACACTGGAGCTCCCCGGGCGTGCGTGAACAGTCCCCTCCTGTACTCCCTGTTCACCCACGACTGCATGGCCAGGCACGACTCCAACACCATCATTAAGACGACACAACAGTGTCTGATCACCGACCACGACGAGACAGCCTATAGGGAGGAGGTCAGAGACCTGGCCGGGTGGTGCCAGAATAACAACCTATCCCTCAACGTAACCAAGACTAAGGAGATGATTGTGAACTACAGGAAAAGGAGGACCGAGCACACCCCATTCTTATCGACGGGACTGTAGTGGAGCAGGTTGAGAGCTTCAAGTTCCTTGGTGTCCACATCAACAACAAACTAGAACGGTCTAAACACACCAAGACAGTCGTGAAGAGGGGAGGACAAAGCCTATTCCGCCTCAGGAAACTAAAAAGATTTGGGATGGGTCCTGAGATCCTCAAAAGGTTCTACAGCTGCAACATCGAGAGCATCACTGCCTGGTATGGCAATTGCTTGGCCCCCGACCGCAAGGCACTACAGAGGGTAGTGCGTACGGCCCAGTACATCACTTGGGCTAAGCTGCCTGCCATCCGGGACCTCTACACCTGACGGTGTCAGAGGAAGGCCCTAAAAATTGTCAAAGACCCCAGCCACCCCAGTCATAGACTGTTCTCTCTACTACCACATGGCAAGCAGTACCAGAGTGCCAAGTCTAGGACAAAAAGGCTTCTCAACAGTTTTTACCCCCAAGCCATAAGACTCCTGAACAGGTAGTCAAATGGCTACCTGGACAATTTGCATTGTGAGCCCCCCCACCCCAACCCCTCCTTTTACGCTGCTGCTACTCTCTGTTTATCATATAAGAATAGTAACTTTAACTATACATTCATGAACATACTACCTCAATTTTGACGACCAACCATTGCTCCCGAACATTGGCTAACCGGGCTATCTACATTGTGTCCCACCCACCACCCGCCAACCTCTGTTTTACGCTGCTGCTACTCTCTGTTCATCAAATATGCATAGTCACTTTAACCACATCTACACACTACCTCAATCAGCCTGACTAACTCGTGTCTGTATGTAGCCTCGTTACTTTTATAGACTCGCTACTGTATATAGCCTGTCTTTTTACTGTTGTTTTATTTCTTTACCTACCTATTGTTCACCTAATACTTTTTTTGCATTATTGGCTAGAGCCTGCAAGTAAGCATTTCACTGTAAGGTCTACACATGTTGTATTCAGCACACGTGACTAATAAACTTTGATTTGATGTTGTTTAGGGAGGGGAGAGAGAGAATGGACTTGGTAGGGAGGTAATGTTGTTTAGGGAGGGGAGAGAGAGAATGGACTTGGTAGGGAGGTAATGTTGTTTAGGGAGGGGAGAGAGAGAATGGACTTGGTAGGGAGGTAATGTTGTTTAGGGAGGGGAGAGAGAGAATGGACTTGGTAGGGAGGTAATGTTGTTTGTTTGGGGGAGGTAATGTTGTTTAGGGAGGGTAGAGAGAGAATGGACTTGGTAGGGAGGTAATGTTGTTTAGGGAGGGGAGAGAGAGAATGGACTTGGGAGGGAGGTAATGTTGTTTAGGGAGGGGAGAGAGAGAATGTCTGAACGCGTGATGAGCATTTTCATGGAAGAAACCTGATAATACATAGTAAATGTAAATCCGGGACCCTCCAATTAGTATAATATATTACGTTTTGTATGGTATGTATTAATTTGTAGATGACCATTATCCATTTCGTATAATATGTTACAAATTACAATTCATATTTGATATGTTATGAATTGCAACCCCTGGTAACGTCCCTGCCTACCACTAACATTCAGCATCCTAAAGATGTAGATTGAACTGATGTTGATCAGTAATTAAAGTGCAGTTCCCTTCCGAGAACTCTTCCACTAATGAATACAACATGCTCTTTATTAGTCACATTAGTAAACACTGTGCATTAACAACAAAGGTGTCCATAAATTAGGGAGAAAACACCCATAAAGGCCTGATCCACATGCTGTAGCAGCTGATAATAACTATAAGGTCAAATGCCAGGAATTTGAGAGACATCTGCTCTTGGCACACTTGCTCTAAGTGGTTAATTGTGAAGTGAATTAAGACATAAAGTCAATGGCTGCGCCCTACTCTGCAGGACCGCTGGCAGTGTATTTGCATTAGCCTAATCACTCAATGCTTGAATGACAAAGGCTTCTTAATGAGCCCAGTGGCCAGTCAGTGAGCCTGGGGAATGGGCCTTTTTAGCCAAGATCCAGTCATTAGTGATAAGGGTATGCATCCAAAAGGGCACCATATTCCCTATATAGTGCACTACTTTTGAGCAGGGCCTTTAAGGCTCTGGTTAAAATAAGGGCACTATAGGGAATGCCATTTGGGACAAATTCTTAGAGTCCATATGAGGAGAGCAGCATGCGCACAGCCTGCCAGTCAGCCATGCCGCAGCACAGAAACACATCATGTCTATTCCAATAACCTTTCTATGAATTAATAACACTATTCCACAATTGGCGGTGGTTTTATTTCCCCCCCCCACCCCTAAGTTTTCTAAGCAAAAAAACACTTATTTATTGTTTATGTTAAAAAAATTTAAAAAAGTGTAATCATTGTTGGACATAAAAGGCTGTACAAACACCAGGAAATCAGCTCCAAGTGATTTTCATTTTTAAAATCTGTTCCCATGTACTCAAACACATAATATAGAGACATGATTGTTTACAAATGTACCATGTTTTTAAAATTATTATCTTTGTCAAATATTATATCTGTTTGGGCTTCTTGCGGTCAGTTTGAAGTTTTATTTTTTATTATGTTCCGGCTGAATCTAGTTGATGATCTCAGCTTTAAATGGAAACTTGGCTGGCTATACAACTTATGTCCAACTTCTCGTCTCTCATGATTGTTCAGCTTCACTCTCTCTTCTTTGCTCCCTCTCTCTGTCTCTGGGCAATTCCATGGTATGCCAAACAAAATGTGTGCCAAGCAAAAACCATTGATTTCAAAGTTTAACAAACCATACAACTCTATGCAAAATGACTACTTTTAACAATTTCCAATTAAAAATGTACAGAAACTAATTTCGTAGAATAACTGTGCAGATGCAAACCTTGGTAACGGAATTATGTTAAAATCTCCCTTTGGTTTTTAAATCGACCATTCTTTACTGGAAGAAGTTTGGATCCACTTAGACTCTTCCTAGAGATGGCTGCCCGGAAAAACTGAGCAATCGGGGGAGAAGGGCCTTGATCAGGGAGGTGACCAAGAACCCAATGGTCCCTCTGAGAGAGCTCCAGAGCTCCTCTGTGGAGATGGGAGAACCTTCCAGAAGGACAACCATCTCGGCAGCCCTCTACCAATTAGGCCTTTATGGTAGAGTGGCCAGACGGAAGCCACTCCTCAGTAAAATGCACATGACATCCCTCTCCGAGTTTGCCTAAAGGTACCTAAAGGACTCAGACCATGTGAAATAAGATTCTCTGGTCTGATGAAACCAAGATTGAACTCTTTGTCCTGAATGCCGTCAAGTCTAGAAGAAATATGAAACCATCCCTACGGTGAAGCATGGTCGTGGCAGCATCATGCTGAGGGTGTCACGTTCTGACCTTTATTTCCTTTGTTATTTAGTATGGTCAGGGCGTGAGTTGGGGTGGGCAGTCTATGTTTGTTTTTCTATGATTTGGGTATTTCTATGTTTCGGCCTAGTATGGTTCTCAATCAGAGGCAGGTGTCATTGGTTGTCTCTGATTGAGAATCATACTTAGGTAGCCTTGGTTTCACTGTGTGTTTGTGGGTGATTGTTCCTGTCTCTGTGTTTGCACCAGATAGGACTGTTTTGGGTGTTCACGTTTCTTGTTTTTGTATTCAGTTGTTCATGTGTACATTTACGTATTAAAAGAACCATGGACACTTACTACGCCGCATATTGGAAATCCCTTACAGAATCACCCACCAACCAAGGACCAAGCGGTGTGGTAAAAGACAGCGACGACAGCAGCAGCAGCAGCAGCAACAACAGAGGCCAGCATCACAGGACTCCTGGACATGGGAAGAGATACTGAATGGAGAGGGACCCTGGGCACAGGCTGGGGAATATCGCCGCCCCAAAGCAGAGCTGGAGGCAGCGAAAGCTGAGCGGCGGCGATATGAGGAGGCAGCACGGCAGTGCGACAGGTCCTAGAGGCAGCCCCCAATTTTTTTTGGGGGGGGGGGCAGACGAGGTGTGGTACTAAGCCAGGTATCAGACCTGAGCTCACTCCTCGTGCTTATTATAAGCAGCGCATTACTGGTCAGGCACCGTGTTATGCGGTTAAGCGCACGGCCCCCGAGAGTGTCATGCGTGTGCGGGCATCGAGCCAGGGCGTATGGTGCCTGCTCAGCGGGTCTGGTCGCCGGTCCGGGGCTGGTAGTGTGCAGTGCGTCCTCTGCCTGCGCTCCGCTCGTGCCGGGCAAATGTGGGAGTGGAGCCTAAGGGAGAGGTGCGTGTAGTAAGCACTAGATCTCCCGTGCTTACCCACAGCCCGGTTCAACCTGTGCCTGCACTCTGGAGGGTCCGGGCTAGAGTAGTTGTCCAGCCTGGGGAAGTGGTGCCAAGGTTGCGCACCAGAGCTCCAGTGCTCCCCCACAGCCCGGTCCTTCAGGTGCCTCCTCCTAATACCAAGCCTCCTGAGGGTCTCCCCAGCCTGGTTGTTCCTGTGGCAGCCCCACGCACCAGGCTGTCTCTCTGTCTCCTCCCTGCAGCTGGTCCCGCCTGTCCGACGCTGCTGCAGGCGTCTCCCGCCTGTCCGGCGCTGCTGCCGGAGTCTCCCGCCTGTCCGGCGCTGCGGCCGGAGCCCCTCAGCCCAGAGGCGCCAGAGCCCCTCAGCCCAGAGGCGCCAGAGCCCCTCTGTCCCGAGCAGCTGCCCCTCTGTCCCGAGCAGCTGCCCCACTGTCCCGAGCTGCCCCTCTGTCTCGAGCTGCCCCTCTGTCCAGTGGGGTCATGGAGAAGGGTTGCCATGGTTAGAGAGCCACGTAGGCGGACAATAAGGCGGACTAAGACAATGGTGAAGTGGGGTCCACGTCCCACGCCAGAGCCGCCACCGCGGACAGACGCCCACCCAGACCCTCCCCTATAGGTTGAGGTTTTGCGGCCGGAGTCCGCACCTTTGGGGGGTACTGTCACGTTCTGACCTTTATTTCCTTTGTTTTGTCATTATTTAGTATGGTCAGGGCGTGAGTTGGGGTGGGCAGTCTGTTTGTTTTTCTATGATTTGGGTATTTCTATGTTTTGGCCTAGTATGGTTCTCAATCAGAGGCAGGTGTCATTAGTTGTCTCTGATTGAGAATCATACTTAGGTAGCCTGGGTTTCACTGTGTGTTTGTGGGTGATTGTTCCTGGACTGTTTTGGGTTTTCACGTTTCTTGTTTTTGTATTCAGTTGTTCATGTGTACATTTACGTATTAAAAGAACCATGGACACTTACCACGCCGCATATTGGTCCTCTGATCCTTTTCGCCTCTCCTCTTCGGAAGAGGGGATGTTTTTCAGTGGCAGGGAGACTTGTCAGGGTCAAGGGAAAGATGAACGGAGCAAAGTACAGAGAGATCCTTGATGAAAACCTACTCCAGAGCGCTCAGGACCTCAGACTGGGGCGAAGGTTAACCTTCCATCAGGACAACAAACTTAAGCAAACTGCCAAGACAACGCAGGAGTTGTTTCGGGACAATGTCCTTGAGTGGCCCAGCCAGAGCACGGACTTGAACCCGATCTAACATCTCTGGAGACCTGAAAATAGCTGTGCAGCGACGCTCCCCATCCAACCTCACAGAGCTTGAGAGGATTTTAAATTGTTATTTTCGGTTACTGGCCCAATGCTCTAACAACTAGGCTACCTGCCGCCCCACAATTTGCAGAGAATAATGGAAGAAACTCCCCTAATATTGGTCTGCCAAGCTTGTAGAGTCATATCAATTGTGTCGTACCCAAGAAGACTAAAGGCTGTAATCGCAGACAAAGGTGATTCAACAAAGTACTGAGTAAAGGGTCTGAATACTTAGGTAAATGCAATATTTCATTTTTTGTCTAATAAACATTTTTTTGCTTTGTCATTATGGGGTATTGCATGCAGATTGATGAGGGAAAATAACTATTTAATCAATTTTAGAATAATGCTGTAACACAATGTGGAAAGTCCAAGGGAATGAGTACTTTGCGAACACACTGTTTGTGGGTTTTTGGTTATGGAATTACAAGGCACAAGGCAGTATCTGTTTGTGGGTTTTTGGTTATGGAATTACAAGGCACAAGGCAGTATCTGTTTGTGGGTTTTTGGTTATGGAAATTCAAGGCACAAGGCAATATCTGTTTGTGGGTTTTTGGTTATGGAATTACAAGGCACAAGGCAATATCTGTTTGTAGGTTTTTGGTTATGGAATTACAAGGCACAAGGCAGTATCTGTTTGTGGGTTTTTGGTTATGGAAATACAAGGCACAAGGCAGTATCTGTTTGTGGGTTTTTGGTTATGGAATTACAAGGCACAAGGCAGTATCTGTTGTGGGTTTTTGGTTATGGAAATACAAGGCACAAGGCAATATCTGTTTGTGGGTTTTTGGTTATGGAATTACAAGGCACAAGGCAATATCTGTTTGTGGGTTTTTGGTTATGGAATTACAAGGCACAAGGCAATATCTGTTTGTGGGTTTTTGGTTATGGAATTACAAGGCAATATCTGTTTGTGGGTTTTTGGTTATGGAATTACAAGGCACAAGGCAGTATCTGTTTGTGGGTTTTTGGTTATGGAATTACAAGGCACAAGGCAGTATCTGTTTGTGGGTTTTTGGTTATGGAAATACAAGGCACAAGGCAATATCTGTTTGTGGGTTTTTGGTTATGGAATTACAAGGCACAAGGCAGTATCTGTTTGTGGGTTTTTGGTTATGGAATTACAAGGCACAAGGCAGTATCTGTTGTGGGTTTTTGGTTATGGAATTACAAGGCACAAGGCAGTATCTGTTTGTGGGTTTTTGGTTATGGAATTACAAGGCACAAGGCAGTATCTGTTGTGGGTTTTTGGTTATGGAAATACAAGGCACAAGGCAATATCTGTTTGTGGGTTTTTGGTTATGGAATTACAAGGCACAAGGCAATATCTGTTTGTGGGTTTTTGGTTATGGAATTACAAGGCACAAGGCAATATCTGTTTGTGGGTTTTTGGTTATGGAATTACAAGGCACAAGGCAATATCTGTTTGTGGGTTTTTGGTTATGGAATTACAAGGCACAAGGCAGTATCTGTTTGTGGGTTTTTGGTTATGGAATTACAAGGCACAAGGCAGTATCTGTTTGTGGGTTTTTGGTTATGGAAATAAAAGGCACAAGGCAATATCTGTTTGTGGGTTTTTGGTTATGGAATTACAAGGCACAAGGCAGTATCTGTTGTGGGTTTTTGGTTATGGAATTACAAGGCACAAGGCAGTATCTGTTTGTGGGTTTTTGGTTATGGAAATACAAGGCACAAGGCAATATCTGTTTGTGGGTTTTTGGTTATGGAATTACAAGGCACAAGGCAATATCTGTTTGTGGGTTTTTGGTTATGGAATTACAAGGCACAAGGCAATATCTGTTTGTGGGTTTTTGGTTATGGAATTACAAGGCACAAGGCAGTATCTGTTTGTGGGTTTTTGGTTATGGAATTACAAGGCACAAGGCAGTATCTGTTTGTGGGTTTTTGGTTATGGAATTACAAGGCACAAGGCAGTATCTGTTTGTGGGTTTTTGGTTATGGAATTACAAGGCACAAGGCAGTATCTGTTTGTGGGTTTTTGGTTATGGAATTACAAGGCACAAGGCAGTATTTGTAAAGCTTACTGAAGGTAAACACTTTCTCCAAAACTAAATGTTTGATGTACTTCTGTTTGTTATGTTTCTGAAACCTATTAAGACCTTTTCTGGTAGATGTTTTCTAAGACCCCTTTTCCATCTGTTAATCCAGAAATCAAAGCCTTTAATTATGCCTAATTTTTAAGATGGAAAATGGTTGAAAAATGTATCTATGCTCCTATGGACTTCACATGTTGGTGCTCATGGGTCCTTTTCCATGGAAATCTCTCTCTCTCACTCAGTTGTGTTTGGCCTGTGGTATTGTAAATAACTATAATTTAGCATCATGACTGAGTTACAGCCAGTGAATCCATGACTGAGCCCCGACCACTGAACACCAGCAAGTCATGCTTGCAGAAAAGCAGTTGACCAGCAAGTCAGGGTTGTTTTCCTTAGGCACAAAACGAAGAAAACAAACTGAAACAAGGAGGGACAATCTGGGCTTGTTCAATAAGAAACACTCATTTTCGGTTTCTGTCGCAAAACGTTGTAAAACGTTGTACGTTGCATGCCTCAATGAATACCCCCAAGGATACATAAGCAGTAGGAAACAGTTCACTGTCCATTTGTCTTGACCATGTTCTTTGTTCAGCATCTGCCGTTTGCCAGCAACATGAGAGCTTATACAGCTGGTTGTTTTCTCTCTCTCTGCTGTACAATATTTCTACTGACTCCCTCTGTATTGAAATGCCGCCCATCTTCACTATAAACTTGTTTTTAATCCCCTAAGAAGCTGATAAACTAAAGAGGCAGGACATCTATAGGCTGTATAAATATGAGGCCACTGTGTTTCTAATCGTTAAGTGTTTCCCCATCGGGGGTCCAGGTTTAGTACACAATGGCACATCTGTGTATGATAAATCATCGCTGAAAGCATGTTGGTGTTACAGCTCATCTGCAATTGTGTGTATTTTTGTCTCTTCTGAGATGGGTGCAAAAATGGAGGAACATCTGTCCATTGGGCTCACAGCTGTGTGGTCTCTCACAATCAGACACATTTTTAGTGTAGCAGTGTACAGTAGAGGAGAGTACCAGAGGCCCTGGTTTCCTCTTCCGCAGTACCAGATGGTGGGGCTGGTGTGGTGGGCTCAGCCTCCACTCCTCTGGGGTCCCAGCTACACTGCTGTGTCGATCTGGACCCTGGGCCAGCAGAATTATTCCAGCCATTTTAGTGATTATGTTCACGTTTTGCACTGGTTAATGCATGATGGTCGCACGTAGAACAAATGTCTGATTATCCAGAGAGATTCTTTAATCAGTGATTCACATTTCAAGGGACCACTGTTCAATATCCTACTTTCAAAGGGCAAGAATTAAACACAAATAAGTGTGACACTGCGGAGAAACAGCAGAGGGAAACAAAGAAATTAGAGAGCACACAAAGAATGAAGGTCATAACAAACTGTTCATGTCAAAGGCAATTATTAATCATTGTGTTGTATCCGAGGGTATTCTATTATCTGGGAGGCCTAAACACACATGCCCTGTGTAGCTGACGGAAAACGGTCGCATTGAAGTGGGTTGCAATTGAATATACATTACAGATCTCACGGACGACTCTTTCGGGTTTGCTGTTTCCTTTGGTAACGGTAAACACTCTCCTGTTTGCCTCTATCTCCTAGCTGCACCGTCAGAATGAAAGCGGTGTACCATCAGGTTTAGTTGTCAGGGAAGGACAGCAGGAACAGTTGTTAGTTGTTTGCATGCTGAGCCTGTATCTCTATAGCTGCATCACTTGCATTATTTATTGTGTGTTCTCAGATTGCTTTAAACAAGTCATATGTTTCCCATTCAATATGAAATCAGGGACGACTAACCTACACATCTGAAATTATACTCAACAATCTGCCTGATGTTGTTTATTTTGTTTTTCCCTTTCTAATCCAGGCAAATGGAATGGTCTTAGATAAGATAAACCACATCAGCTTTAGAGAGTTCGCTAAACTATCATGTTATCCATCATGTTATCCATCTGTTCCCCTGATGGTTTTGTCTGAAAGCCTTTACACCTGCTGTTGTTCTCCTCAGGTAGGTTACTGACATGTCATCTCTAATTCACTAGTCTGTCTTCATCACTCGGTTTAGAACATTGGAGAGCTGCAATTAGTAGATCAGTAGATTCTCTACATGGATCTGGCGTGCTTCTGTTGCTTCTCTCCACTGATTAATCTGTAACCCAAGATGCTCTTGTTTATGTAAACAAACACAATACAAGCTATCTCTTGATTAGCGGTAAAAGGCTCAGGGATGTTATTATTCCTTCCTCGCCGTCTCAAGACTAGGGTTGCAATGACTGGTATGTTACTGGAAACTTTAGAAGTTTACCAGTAATCTACCATTATTTTGTTAACTTTCATATTTTGTTTTGGGGGGTTGCAGTACTTCAGATCATCACAGATGTCTGTAGTTCTATAGTATCTAAACATTATAAAATAAGATGATTTAAAATATATATATATAATGATAAAGCTATAAAACACGATCCTAAATATAAACTTAGTGTTTAATACAAAGGTTTCTGCATGAAATATCAATATTTCAATGTTTTTGTGCCAAACTGAAGGCAGTTGTGAAAAAGGTCAATAGTTGGAAGAATTGCAGATTTAATTGAAAATAATGCCATTGTTGATGACATGGTTTTTCATTAATTAGGCATTTTTATGGGGGGGGTATGATATCTGTGCGTCTAACTTTCTCACACGCCATTATTCACGATTAATTCAGGTTGAAGTGAATTTGTCCCAAAACTGAAGGTCCCCTAAAATGGGGGGTCTATGTACAAAAAGTGCTGTAATTTCTAAACGTTCACACAATATGGATGAAAATACCCTCAAATTAAAGCTGATAGTCTGCACTTTAACCTCACAGTCAATGTACCATTTCAAATCCAAAGTGATTGGGGACAGAGGAAAAACAACAACAAAATGTGTCACTGTCCCAATACGTTTAGAGCTCAATGTAGTGGTAGAAACTCATGGACACAAATAGAAAAACACTTTATATGAATAACATTTGTAAAAGTAATTCAAGTATGAATTACCAACGTAACCCTTCTTTGACAATGACAACCTGTTAATTACCAAAATTACAGAAAATTACAGTAACTTTGGTAAATTAGAAGTAGCTTTGTAATCCTACCCAAGACAAACTTGTGTTTCCTCAAATGTCATCAGCTTGGTTTGCATCACCTTGGCTGCAGCTGCAAATGATTTATCTTCTCGTGGATTGGGGGGGTTGGGTCTCTCCCCGAAGCAGTGGAAATGACTAGAGCAATCACATTTGTATTCAGCCTCCTAGATACAGTGACAATACGGGGGACCAGGCAGTTGGATCTGACGTGATTGTAATGCTGCAGGCAGAATGAACAACTTAGGCCGAGCCAGAGAAGAAGACAACTGTGCCGTAACAGTATGTATGTATTTGTGTGCCCTCCCAAATAGGCTAAATGCACTCTGTTCAAGGCTCTGCAGTTTCTGTTTTTATTAAGAAAATGTATTTCACCTTTATTTAACTAGGCAAGTCAGTTAAGAACAAATTCTAATTTACAATAACTGCCATATGTTTTTAATCCAAGAGAGACGCAATAAATTCTCCCAGTTGTGTTTTCTGTAAACGAAGAGTGAAACACTGGTTAATGCACCCCAGAGTGGTACACCATTAGTCATTGTTGCTCTCCATTAGCAAAATGCCTTAAGAGGAAGACAAACATTCATAGTCAGTGTGTGACAGCTGATGTGTAATGTATTGTCTTAGTTCCACAACGTTTGATATGAATGGGGAAAAAGTAATTAAGGTTGGAATATTTTCATATGAGCATGCCACCAGCGTTGAAGTACTGGCGGCGGAGAGGAGAGACGAGTGACGCCTCTGAGAATGAATAATGAATGAAGTGTTGTTGGGACATTGGGGGCCGCTGTTAGGGACACATGCCTGAAATGAAAAACATGTTTTTTGTGAGGCTTGTAGCTGGATGATTCATTCGCCTATTGTCAGTTGTGTTGCTGGGGGTGATTACAAATTAAGGATCATGGGTGATGGAGTTTAGAAACACTGAGATTTATAGAACTATAACATCTTACCTACACTTTGATAGCGGTTATCCAAGATTTCCTATGATGATTACGCTCGCTGACGTCATGATAGCTTTCAGAATGACAAAATCATGTATTACTATTTTATTAACCCATCCACCGTCTTCTGAGGACAAAATACATGTTTATTTTGTTTTTACAGCTTTCATAATCTCATTTTGATACATATACATACCTTTGACATACTCCATTCTCTTTCTGACTTGTTTCCTGTTAGCTGAACTCATATCCTGGAGCTGAGACTACCTACTATGTCTAGGTATAGCAGTAGGGGAGTGAGGGAGAGAGATGAGTTTAGTGGAAAGACTGTCTCAAGCCTTAGACCACAGACCACAGTAAGCTATAGTATCCTATGGCAGTGGTGTGCTTGTAATCACATTTCAAGGCCCATTGATGCAAAGTGCAGTGTCCAGTTGATCTGGGTGGAGGGGGGGGCAGACAGAGTTCAGAGTGTTTGGTGTCAGATTTAGTTAAATGTTACAGCTCTAAAGGGAAGTTGGACTTGGCAATCATCACAGGGCATTCCAACTTCCATAGAAAAAAATCTATTTGGTTCTGCGGTGACCCAAACCAAATGGAATCAAATCAAAAGAAATTGGCAGAGTCAATTGACACATGTACAGTGGGGAGAACAAGTATTTGATACACTGCCGATTTTGCAGGTTTTCCTACTTACAAAGCATGTAGAGGTCTGAAATTTTTATCATAGGTACACTTCAACTCTGAGAGACGGAATCTAAAACAAAAATTCAGAAAATCACATTGTATGATTTCTAAGTAATTCATTTGCATTTTATTGCATGACATAAGTATTTGATACATCAGAAAAGCAAAACTTAATATTTGGTACAGAAACCTTTGTTTGCAATTACAGAGATCATATGTTTCCTGTAGTTCTTGACCAGGTTTGCACACACTGCAGCAGGGATTTTGGCCCACTCCTACATACAGACCTTCTCCAGATCCTTCAGGTTCCGGGGCTGTCGCTGGGCAATACAGACTTTCAGCTCCCTCCAAAGATTTTCTCTTGGGTTCAGGTCTGGAGACTGGCTAGGCCACTCCAGGACCTTGAGATGCTTCTTACGGAGCCACTCCTTAGTTGCCCTGGCTGTGTGTTTCGGGTTGTTGTCATGCTGGAAGACCCAGCCACGACCCATCTTCAATGCTCTTACTGAGGGAAGATTTCGCGATACACGGCCCATCCATCCTCCCCTCAATATGGTGCAGTCGTCCTGTCCCCTTTGCAGAAAAGCATCCCCAAAGAATGATGTTTCCACCTCCATGCTTCACGGTTGGGATGGTGTTCTTGGGGTTGTACTCATCCTTCTTCCTCCAGACACGGCGAGTGGAGTTTAGACCAAAAAGCTCTATTTTTGTCTCATCAGACCACATGACCTTCTCCCGTTCCTCTTCTGGATCATCCAGATGGCCATTGGCAAACTTCAGCCGGGCCTGGACATGCGCTGGCTTGAATAGGGGGACCTTGCGTGCGCTGCAGGATTTTAATCCATGACGGCGTAGTGTGTTACTAATTGTTTTCTTTGAGACTGTGGTCCCAGCTCTCTTCAGGTCATTGACCAGGTTCTGCCGTGTAGATCTGGGCTGATCCCTCACCTTTCTCATGATCATTGATGCCCCACGAGGTGAGATCTTGCATGGAGCCCCTGACCGAGGGTGATTAACCGTCATCTTGAACTTTTCCATTTTCTAATAATTGTGCCAACAGTTGTTGCCTTCTCACCAAGCTGCTTGCCTATTGTCCTGTAGCCCATCCCAGCCTTGTGCAGGTCTACAATTGTATCCCTGATGTCCTTACACAGCTCTCTGGTCTTGGCCATTGTGGAGAGGTTGGAGTCTGTTTGATTGAGTGTGTGGACAGGTGTCTTTTATACAGGTAACGAGTTCAAACAGGTGCAGTTAATACAGGTAATGAGTGGAGAACAGGAGGGCTTCTTACAGAAAAACTAACAGGTCTGTGAGAGACGGAATTCTTACTGGTTGGTAGGTGATCAAATACTTATCTCATGCAATAAAATGCAAAATAATTACTTAAAAATCATACAATGTGATTTTCTGGATTTTTGTATTTGATTCCGTCTCTATGATAAAAATTACAGACCTCTACATGCTTTGTAAGTAGGAAAACCTGCAAAATCAGCAGTATATCAAATACTTGTTCTCCCCACTGTACCTGCAATTCCATGTCCAAAAATTATATCTACACACCAATATTGTATGTGAACTGTGTGTCTATGAATTTTGTGAAATGACTGCTAGACTTTATTTAATGATCTAAGAATGATGAAAAGATGCAAGGGAATACTTACAGCATTCAATCAATACAGAGACTCATCAGCCTTGAGTGGT
The DNA here is from genome assembly GCF_034236695.1 of Oncorhynchus nerka. Classification (NCBI taxonomy): domain Eukaryota; kingdom Metazoa; phylum Chordata; class Actinopteri; order Salmoniformes; family Salmonidae; genus Oncorhynchus; species Oncorhynchus nerka. Next base: position 16,629,764 of record NC_088408.1, read on the forward strand.
TAGCCCTAGCAGTAGCCTACAGTCAATCAATACAGAGACTCATCAGCCTTGAGTGGTTAGCCCTAGCAGTAGCCTACAGTCAATCAATACAGAGACTCATCAGCCTTGAGTGGTTAGCCCTAGCAGTAGCCTACAGTCAATCAATACAGAGACTCATCAGCCTTGAGTGGTTAGCCCTAGCAGTAGCCTACAGTCAATCAATACAGAGACTCATCAGCCTTGAGTGGTTAGCCCTAGCAGTAGCCTACAGTCAATCAATACAGAGACTCATCAGCCTTGAGTGGTTAGACTCATCCCTAGCAGTAGCCTACAGTCAATCAATACAGAGACTCATCAGCCTTGAGTGGTTAGCCCTAGCAGTAGCCTACAGTCAATCAATACAGAGACTCATCAGCCTTGAGTGGTTAGCCCTAGCAGTAGCCTACAGTCAATCAATACGAAGACTCATCAGCCTTGAGTGGTTAGCCCTAGCAGTAGCCTACAGTCAATCAATACAGAGACTCATCAGCCTTGAGTGGTTAGCCCTAGCAGTAGCCTACAGTCAATCAATACAGAGACTCATCAGCCTTGAGTGGTTAGCCCTAGCAGTAGCCTACAGTCAATCAATACAGAGACTCATCAGCCTTGAGTGGTTAGCCCTAGCAGTAGCCTACAGTCAATCAATCACAGAGACTCATCAGCCTTGAGTACAGGACTCATCAGCCTTGAGTGGTTAGCAGTAGCCTACAGTCAATCAATACAGAGACTCATCAGCCTTGAGTGGTTAGCCCTAGCAGTAGCCTACAGTCAATCAATACAGAGACTCATCAGCCTTGAGTGGTTAGCCCTAGCAGTAGCCTACAGTCAATCAATACAGAGACTCATCAGCCTTGAGTGGTTAGCCCTAGCAGTAGCCTACAGTCAATCAATACAGAGACTCATCAGCCTTGAGTGGTTAGCCCTAGCAGTAGCCTACAGTCAATCAATACAGAGACTCATCAGCCTTGAGTGGTTAGCCCTAGCAGTAGCCTACAGTCAATCAATACAGAGACTCATCAGCCTTGAGTGGTTAGCCCTAGCAGTAGCCTACAGTCAATCAATACAGAGACTCATCAGCCTTGAGTGGTTAGCCCTAGCAGTAGCCTACAGTCAATCAATACAGAGACTCATCAGCCTTGAGTGGTTAGCCCTAGCAGTAGCCTACAGTCAATCAATACAGAGACTCATCAGCCTTGAGTGGTTAGCCCTAGCAGTAGCCTACAGTCAATCAATACAGAGACTCATCAGCCTTGAGTGGTTAGCCCTAGCAGTAGCCTACAGTCAATCAATACAGAGACTCATCAGCCTTGAGTGGTAGCAGTAGCCTACAGTCAATCAATACAGAGACCTAGCAGTAGCCTACAGTCAATCAATACAGAGACTCATCAGCCTTGAGTGGTTAGCCCTAGCAGTAGCCTACAGTCAATCAATACAGAGACTCATCAGCCTTGAGTGGTTAGCCCTAGCAGTAGCCTACAGTCAATCAATACAGAGACTCATCAGCCTTGAGTGGTTAGCCCTAGCAGTAGCCTACAGTCAATCAATACAGAGACTCATCAGCCTTGAGTGGTTAGCCCTAGCAGTAGCCTACAGTCAATCAATACAGAGACTCATCAGCCTTGAGTGGTTAGCCCTAGCAGTAGCCTACAGTCAATCAATACAGAGACTCATCAGCCTTGAGTGGTTAGCCCTAGCCCAGCAGTAGCCTACAGTCAATCAATACAGAGACTCATCAGCCTTGAGTGGTTAGCCCTAGCAGTAGCCTACAGTCAATCAATACAGAGACTCATCAGCCTTGAGTGGTTAGCCCTAGCAGTAGCCTACAGTCAATCAATACAGAGACTCATCAGCCTTGAGTGGTTAGCCCTAGCAGTAGCCTACAGTCAATCAATACAGAGACTCATCAGCCTTGAGTGGTTAGCCCTAGCAGTAGCCTACAGTCAATCAATACAGAGACTCATCAGCCTTGAGTGGTTAGCCCTAGCAGTAGCCTACAGTCAATCAATACAGAGACTCATCAGCCTTGACTCATCAGCCTTGGTTAGCCCTAGCAGTACAGTCAATCTACAGACTCATCAATCAATACAGAGACTCATCAGCCTTGAGTGGTTAGCCCTAGCAGTAGCCTACAGTCAATCAATACAGAGACTCATCAGCCTTGAGTGGTTAGCCCTAGCAGTAGCCTACAGTCAATCAATACAGAGACTCATCAGCCTTGAGTGGTTAGCAGAGACTCATCAGCCAGTAGCCTACAGTCAATCAATACAGAGACTCATCAGCCTTGAGTGGTTAGCCCTAGCAGTAGCCTACAGTCAATCAATACAGAGACTCATCAGCCTTGAGTGGTTAGCCCTAGCAGTAGCCTACAGTCAATCAATACAGAGACTCATCAGCCTTGAGTGGTTAGCCCTAGCAGTAGCCTACAGTCAATCAATACAGAGACTCATCAGCCTTGGAGTGGTTAGCAGAGACTCCTAGCAGTAGCCTACAGTCAATCAATACAGAGACTCATCAGCCTTGAGTGGTTAGCCCTAGCAGTAGCCTACAGTCAATCAATACAGAGACTCATCAGCCTTGAGTGGTTAGCCCTAGCAGTAGCCTACAGTCAATCAATACAGAGACTCATCAGCCTTGAGTGGTTAGCCCTAGCAGTAGCCTACAGTCAATCAATACAGAGACTCATCAGCCTTGAGTGGTTAGCCCTAGCAGTAGCCTACAGTCAATCAATACAGAGACTCATCAGCCTTGAGTGGTTAGCCCTAGCAGTAGCCTACAGTCAATCAATACAGAGACTCATCAGCCTTGAGTGGTTAGCCCTAGCAGTAGCCTACAGTCAATCAATACAGAGACTCATCAGCCTTGAGTGGTTAGCCCTAGCAGTAGCCTACAGTCAATCAATACAGAGACTCATCAGCCTTGAGTGGTTAGCCCTAGCAGTAGCCTACAGTCAATCAATACAGAGACTCATCAGCCTTGAGTGGTTAGCCCTAGCAGTAGCCTACAGTCAATCAATACAGAGACTCATCAGCCTTGAGTGGTTAGCCCTAGCAGTAGCCTACAGTCAATCAATACAGAGACTCATCAGCCTTGAGTGGTTAGCCCTAGCAGTAGCCTACAGTCAATCAATACAGAGACTCATCAGCCTTGAGTGGTTAGCCCTAGCAGTAGCCTACAGTCAATCAATACAGAGACTCATCAGCCTTGAGTGGTTAGCCCTAGCAGTAGCCTACAGTCACTCATCAATACAGTAGCCTACAGTCAATCAATACAGAGACTCATCAGCCTTGAGTGGTTAGCCCTAGCAGTAGCCTACAGTCAATCAATACAGAGACTCATCAGCCTTGAGTGGTTAGCCCTAGCAGTAGCCTACAGTCAATCAATACAGAGACTCATCAGCCTGAGTGGTTAGTGGTTAGCAGAGACTCATCAGCCTTGAGTGGTTAGCCTAGCAGTAGCCACAGTCAATACAGAGACTCATCAGCCTTGAGTGGTTAGCCCTAGCAGTAGCCTACAGTCAATCAATACAGAGACTCATCAGCCTTGAGTGGTTAGCCCTAGCAGTAGCCTACAGTCAATCAATACAGAGACTCATCAGCCTTGAGTGGTTAGCCCTAGCAGTAGCCTACAGTCAATCAATACAGAGACTCATCAGCCTTGAGTGGTTAGCCCTAGCAGTAGCCTACAGTCAATCAATACAGAGACTCATCAGCCTTGAGTGGTTAGCCCTAGCAGTAGCCTACAGTCAATCAATACAGAGACTCATCAGCCTTGAGTGGTTAGCCTAGCAGTAGCCTACAGTCAATCAATACAGAGACTCATCAGCCTTGAGTGGTTAGCCCTAGCAGTAGCCTACAGTCAATCAATACAGAGACTCATCAGCCTTGAGTGGTTAGCCCTAGCAGTAGCCTACAGTCAATCAATACAGAGACTCATCAGCCTTGAGTGGTTAGCCCTAGCAGTAGCCTACAGTCAATCAATACAGAGACTCATCAGCCTTGAGTGGTTCAGCCCTAGCAGTAGCCTACAGTCAATCAATACAGAGACTCATCAGCCTTGAGTGGTTAGCCCTAGCAGTAGCCTACAGTCAATCAATACAGAGACTCATCAGCCTTGAGTGGTTAGCCCTAGCAGTAGCCTACAGTCAATCAATACAGAGACTCATCAGCCTTGAGTGGTTAGCCCTAGCAGTAGCCTACAGTCAATCAATACAGAGACTCATCAGCCTTGAGTGGTTAGCCCTAGCAGTAGCCTACAGTCAATCAGTTTTTTAAGATGGCGCTGAAGAGGATGGCTGACGTTTTACGGGCTCCTAACCAACTGTGCTATTTTGTTAGTTTTTTTTGCGTTGTTTGTAACTTATTTTGTACACAATGTTGCTGCTACCATCTCTTATGACTGAAAATAACTTCTGGACATCAGAACAGCGATTACTCACCACGAACTGGAAGAAGCTTTTTCCTTGAACAAGTCTGACGAGAAGGATATACTGCTTTCCCGGGAACAGGCCCAAATCCCTGTCATTTGCGTGAAGAAAAGACAGAGGAAAAGGAGGCACAGGTCGGGCTTCCTTCTGAGAATCTGTAGGCAAGCGAGTTAACGCCCACTGCCATCCGTTCTACTGACTAACATACAATCATTGGAAAATAAAATTGATGGCCTACGATTATGATTATTCTATCAACGGGACATTAAAACTGTAATATCTTATGTTTCTCCGAGTCGTGGCTGAAATAACGATATAATTCATGCCTTACCTTTCACAAGCTTCTTCTGTTGGCACTCCAATATGTCCCATAAACATCACAAATGGTCCTTTTGTTCGATTAATTCCGTCGTTAAAGCTCCAAAATGTCCATTTATTTGGTGTGTTTGATCCAGAAAAACACCAGTTCCAACTCGCACAACATGACTACAAAATATCTAATAAGTTACCTGTAATCTTGTCCAAACATTTCAAACAACTTTCCCAATACAACTTTAGGTATTTTTTAACGTAAATAATCAACCAAATTTAAGACGGGATAAACTGTGTTCAATAGCGGATAAAAACAAAGTGGAGCAAGCTTTCAGGTCGTGCGCCCCTAACAAACAGTACACTAGACTCGACCCTCGTTCTGAACAGCCCTACTTCTTCATTTCTAAAAGGAAAAACATCCACCAATTTCTAAAGACTGTCGACATCTAGTGGAAGCAATAGGAACTGCAAGCAAGTGCCTTAGAAATCTAAATCCCCATAGAAATCACATTGAAAAGAGAGTGACCTCAAAAATATTTTTCCCTGGATGGTTTGTCCTCAGGGTTGCGCCTGCCAAATACGTTCTGTTATACTCACAGACATTATTCAAACAGTTTTAGAAACTTCAGAGTGTTTTCTATCCAAATACTAATAATATGCATATCCTAGCTTCTGGGCCTGAGTAGCAGGCAGTTTACCGCCCCCTAGTCTAGAGAGGTTTAAAGAAGTCTCGAGGTATTGCTCGCCTGAGGTAGAGTACCTTATGATAAGCTGTAGACTACACTATCTACCAAGAGAGTTCTCATCTATATTATTCGTAGCCATCTATTTACCACCACAGACCGATGCTGGCACTAAAACTGCACTCAACCAACTCTATAAGGCCATAAGAAGAAAATGCTCTTCCAGAAGTGGCGCTCCTAGTGGTCGGGGACTTAATGCAGGAACACTTAAATCAGTTTTACCAATTTTTAACCAGCATGTCACAACCAGAGGGAAAAAAAACTCGAGACCACCTTTTCTCTACACATAGAGATGCATACAAAGCTCTCCATTTGGCAAATCTGACCATAATTCTATCCTCCTGATTCCTGCTTACAAGCAAAACCTAAAGCAGAAAGTACCAGTGACTAGCTCAATACGGAAGTGGTCAGATAATGCATATGCTACGCTACAGGACTGTTTTGCTAGCACAGACTGGAATATTTCCGGGATTCATCCAATGGCATTGAGGAGTATACCACCTCAGTCATCGGCTTCATCAAAAAGTGCATCAACAACGTTGTCCCCACAGTGACCGTACGTACATATCCCAACCAGAAGCCATGGATTACAGGAAACATCCACATCGAGCTAAAGGCTAGACCCGCTGCTTTCAAGGAGCAGGAGACTAATCCGGACGGTTATAAGAAATCCCGATATGCCCTCAGACGAACCATCAAACACCAAAGCGTCAATACAGGATTAGGATTGAATCCTACTACACCGGCTCTGACGCTCATAGGATGTGGCAGGGATTGAAAACTATTACAGGCCACAAAGGGCTGCCCAGTGACACAAGCATACCAGAAGAGCAAATTGCTTATTATGCTCGCTTCGAGGCAAGGAACACTGAAGCATGCATGAGAGCTCCAGCTGTTCTGGATGACTGTGTGATATCACTCTTGGTAGCCTATGTGAGCAAGACATTTGAACAGGTCAACATTCATAAAGCTGCTGGGCCAGACAGATTATCAGGACTTGTACTGAAAGCATGCGCGGAACCTGTTTCAAGCAGACCACCATAGTCCCTGTGCCCAAGGAAGTGAAGGTAACCTGCCTAAATGATTACCACCCCGTAGCACTCACGTCGGTAGCCATGAAGTGCTTTGAATGGCTGGTCATGGCTCACATCAACAGAATCCTTCTGGATACCCTAGACCCACTCAAATTCGCACACCGCCAGAACAGATCCAAAGATGACACAATCTCAATTCCACTCCACACTGCCCTTCCCACCTGGACAAAAGGAACAGCTATGTGAGAATGCTATTCATTGACTACAGCTCAGCATTCAACAACATAGTGCACACAAAGCTCATCACTAAGCATAGACCCTGGGACTAAACACCTCCAACTGCAACTGGATCCTGGACTTCCTGATGGGCTGCTCCCAGGTGGTGAGGGTAGGCAACAACATGTCTGCCACGCTAATCCTTCACACTGTGGCCCCTCAGGGGTGTATACTTAGTCCCCTCCTGTACTCCTTGTTCACCCACAACTGCATGGCCAAACACGACTCCAACACCATCATTAAGCTTCAGACACAACAGTGGTAGGCCTGATCACCGATAACAATGAGACAGCCTATAGCGAGGAGGTCAGAGAACTGCTAGTGTGGTGCCAGGACAGTAACCTCTCCCTCAATGTGTGCTAGACAAAGGAGCTGATCGTGGACTCCAGGAAAAGGCGGGCCAAACAGGCCCCCATTAACATTGACAGGTATGTAGTGGAGCGGGTTGAGAGTTTTAAGTACTTTGGTGTCCAAATCACCAACGAACTATCATGGTCCAAAACACCAAGACGGTTGTGAAGACGGCACAACAAAACATTTTCCCACTCTGTAGACTGAAAAGATTTGGCATGGGTTCCCAGATCCTCAAAACGTTCTACAGCTGCACCATCGAGTCGATTCTGAGCAGTTGCATCACAACCCAGTATGGCAACTGCTCGGCATCTGACCGTAAGTCGCAAAAGAGGGTAATGCGTGCGGCCCAGTACATCACTGGGGCCAAGCTTCCTGCCACCCAGGACCTATATTATAGGTGGTGTCAGAGGAAAGCCCATAAATTCGTCAGAGACTCCAGTCACACAAGTCAAAGACTGTTTTCTCTGCTACCGAATTGCAAGCGGTACCGGAGTGCCAAGTCTAGGACCAAAAGGCTCCTTAATTAACAGCTTCTACTCCCATCTAATCAAATGGCCACCGGACTATTTACATTGACACCCCCCCTCCATTTGTTTTGTACGCTGCTGCTACTCACTGTTTATTATCTATGCATAGTCACTTCACCTACATGTACAAATTACCGAACTAACCTGTACCACTGTACACTGACTCGGGTACCGGTACCCCCTGTATATAACCTTCATTGTTATTTTATTGTGTTACTTTTTACTTTAGATTATTTGGTAAATATTTTCTTCACTCTTGTTGAACTGCACTGTTGGTTAAGGGCTTGTAAGTAAGCGTTTTACGGTAAGGTCTACACTTTCTGTATTCGGTGCATGTGACAAATAAAGTTTAGTTTTCTTTGATTTGATCAGGGATGGATAACTGGTGGCACGGACCCCTTTTTTGTAGGCCGGCGGATTAATTCCCAAAAATGAAGAAAATAAATAAATGTATTTATTTATTTTTAGCCACAAAGTCAGGGTCTCAGCTTACTGGTGAGAGTTACAATAGTTGAATACACAAGGTGCAGTTTGGAAATGTGCATCAGTAGTTTCTCTTTGTTATGGAAGTCACTGACAGTCACTTAATTATGGCCTAGACTCACCAAAAGTGGAGGGTGCAAGGCGTGTGTGATTTATTTTAGAATGCATTGTTTTGAATTATGATGACCAAAAATGAAGGACCGGGCAGGTTGTACACTTGGACGCCTCGCTCAATTAGACCGTGACACAATGTATGCAATTTAACGCTGCCGCTGTCGTCACACAAAACAATACATTTTTTGTCATTATTCACTTTTTTTTCAAGCTCATTTGAATTGGAAGAGGTAGCTAAGGGTTGAGGCTTTACCACACATGCTAAATTAGACCAATTCATCCACTTATGAAAACACAGCATCGCTATCAGCAAAGATTATTGGGGATATGAACTATCCTGCTAGCATACAGTCACTGCTCTGCCTGTCTCATCTTTTCCACCAGCCTCACTCTGCTTCCTCTGCCCGCCTTTTCACAGTGGTGGCCACCAGTGTCACTTAGGGCCACCAAAAGGCTAGTTCCGACTCTGACTGCATGTGTGGATATGGGAGTGGGTACGCAGACCCACAAGTCACTGTGGCCCCTCATGATGAGTTCAGATTTTTTTGCAGCCCCCAGCCCCATCAATGTTGTCCATCCCTGCTCTAAATAATCATTCAAAACAACATCTAATTTCCCATTTTCTAGTTGAAGCATATCAAAATTCTCCCTATCAATTCCGGACATGGTAGGCAATAATGACTGAGTCTGACCAGAGATGATAGAGAGCAACCAATGGAACTGAAAACAAAAATACCTGTCAAGCAAACTCCACAATGGATCAGTAGATTATATGGTGGCTGAGGTCAAGATGGATAGCAAAAAGTGGGCTGTTGTTGTCTTGCCATGGTACAGCGAATGGGTTGTCACGACAACATTGATTTGACAGCGGATCTCCAGGTGTTGATGTGTGTGGTGGCTATAGTGTTGGTGGCTTTGACTTCATCACAGGAACAGATACCTTCTATAATGAAGGAAGGCTCTACCTGTGGGGTTTCACAACATTAACCCCTGGATACACACCGGATATCCTTTAGGTAGCAGAGAGAAGCAGATGGCATTCATGAGGTTTATTCTCCATAATTGAATACCAATCGAGAGAAATTACCCAAATTAATCTATCAATACAATAACAAAGAGCTATAGAAAAAAACTAAAAATAAAACAGATTGTAAACTATATTTTCTCTATACTGTATAGGATTTGTGAACCATGTCATAATCCAGCTATGTTTTCCTCCCAAATATATGGATCCTACAGAATCATCCAAAATCACTGATATATATGCTAGAGAGGACCTTCAAATATGTTGTCAACAACATCCGGACATTGGAACAACTTTCAGTACAGAATATTCAGTGAAAGGTAAACCTTGATTGTATAAAAAATTATTATAGTTCTAACTCGTGAATCCATTCCGTTATCACATCTTAATAAGAGCATCTGCACATTGTATGTCTGTTGTGTAGAGAATGATCAAGTGAATCAGGTCTCTTAACATTAATCTCAAAATAATCATTTGATATTATAAATTGCTTGTTTTTACAGTTTTGTCGATAACACTGAAGTATCAAGCTTGTTGTTGTATAATCCAAAAGAAAAATGCTACTCAATCCGTGGCTGAAAATAAGATGAAAACATTTAACCTTTCACTCCTAGTTCATTCTTTTGACAGGGAGTCAAAGTTAAGACCATGGTCTCTTTATTTTGACAGTGTTACGCTCGTTGATGGAAGGATCAGACCAAGGTGCAGCGTGGTAGGCATACATCTTACTTTATTCAATGAACACTGAAAAAAATACAAACAAAATGTAAAGTTTAGTAGGGCTAAACAGCACAGTACCAAAACAAGATCCCCCAAACTACAGGTGGGAAAAAGCTGCCCAAGTATAATCCCCAATCAGAGACAACGATAGACTCTGATTGGGAACCATACCCGGCCAAATGGAAAACATAGATTGCCCACCCTAGTCACACCCTGACCTAACCAAATAGAGAATTAAAAGGATCTCTAAGGTCAGGGTGTGACAGACAGGGAGTAAATGATAAGACCATGGTCTCTTTATTTTGACAGGGAGTCAATTCTAAGACCATGGTCTCTTTATTTTGACAGGGAGCCAATGATAAAACCATGGTCTCTTTATTTTGAAAGGGAGTCAAGGCTAAGACCATGGTCTCTTTATTTTGAAAGGGAATCAATGCTAAGACCCAAATGGTATATATAAAGATACAGTCCATTTAAAAAAACACTTTAGCAAAATGCTTAGCGCATAGAATTAAAAAAGTATTGTCAGATATTATTCATCCTAATCAGACAGGTTTTTTACATGGATGATACATTGGAGATAATATGACAAGTATGGGAAACAATAGAATACCATGACATTTTCGGGACACCACGCCTGGTTTTCATAGCTGAATTTGAAAATGCTTTTGATAAATTATGACCGGAGTTTATATATAAATGCCTAGAATATTTCAATTATTGGGAATCTCTTATAAAATGGGTTAAAGTTATGTATAGTAACCCTAGGTGTAAAATAGTGAATAATGGCTACATCTCAGAAAGTTTAAATGATCTAGAGGAGTAAAACAAGGTTGTCCACTATCGGCATATTTATTTATTATTGACATCAAAATGTTAGCTGTTAAAATTAGATCCAACAAAAATATTAAGGGATTGGAAATCCGTGGCTTAAAAACTAAGGTGTCATTTTACACTGATGATTCATGTTTTCTTTTTAAACCACAATTATAATCTCTCCACGGTCTCATAGGTCATCTAGATACTTTTCTATCCTCTCTGGATTAAAGCCAAATTATATATACAGTGCCTTGCGAAAGTATTCGGCCCCCTTGAACTTTGCGACCTTTTGCCACATTTCAGGCTTCAAACATAAAGATATAAAACTGTATTTTTTGTGAAGAATCAACAACAAGTGGGACACAATCATGAAGTGGAACGACATTTATTGGATATTTCAAACTTTTTTAACAAATCAAAAACTGAAAAATTGGGCGTGCAAAATTATTCAGCCCCTTTACTTTCAGTGCAGCAAACTCTCTCCAGAAGTTCAGTGAGGATCTCTGAATGATCCAAAGTTGACCTAAATGACTAATGATGATAAATACAATCCACCTGTGTGTAATCAAGTCTCCGTATAAATGCACCTGCACTGTGATAGTCTCAGAGGTCTGTTAAAAGCGCAGAGAGCATCATGAAGAACAAGGAACACACCAGGCAGGTCCGAGATACTGTTGTGAAGAAGTTTAAAGCCGGATTTGGATACAAAAAGATTTCCCAAGCTTTAAACATCCCAAGGAGCACTGTGCAAGCGATAATATTGAAATGGAAGGATATCACTGCAAATCTACCAAGACCTGGCCGTCCCTCTAAACTTTCAGCTCATACAAGGAGAAGACTGATCAGAGATGCAGCCAAGAGGCCCATGATCACTCTGGATGAACTGCAGAGATCTACAGCTGAGGTGGGAGACTCTATCCATAGGACAACAATCAGTCGTATATTGCACAAATCTGGCCTTTATGGAAGAGTGGCAAGAAGAAAGCCATTTCTTAAAGATATCCATAAAAAGTGTTGTTTAAAGTTTGCCACAAGCCACCTGGGAGACACACCAAACATGTGGAAGAAGGTGCTCTGGTCAGATGAAGCCAAAATTGAACTTTTTGGCAACAATGCAAAACGTTATGTTTGGCATAAAAGCAACACAGCTCATCACCCTGAACATACCATCCCCACTGTCACACATGGTGGTGGCAGCATCATGGTTTGGGCCTGCTTTTCTTCAGCAGGGACAGGGAAGATGGTTAAAATTGATGGGAAGATGGATGGAGCCAAATACAGGACCATTCTCGAAGAAAACCTGATGGAGTCTGCAAAAGACCTGAGACTGGGACGGAGATTTGTCTTCCAACAAGACAATGATCCAAAACATAAAGCAAAATCTACAATGGAATGGTTCAGAAATAAACATATCCAGGTGTTAGAATGGCCAAGTCAAATTCCAGACCTGAATCCAATCGAGAATCTGTGGAAAGAACTGAAAACTGCTGTTCACAAATGCTCTCCATCCAACCTCACTGAGCTCGAGCTGTTTTGCAAGGAGGAATGGGAAAAAATGTCAGTCTCTCGATGTGCAAAACTGATAGAGACATACCCCAAGCGACTTACAGCTGTAATCGCAGCAAAAGGTGGCGCTACAAAGTATTAACTTAAGGGGGCTGAATCATTTTGCACGCCCAATTTTTCAGTTTTTGATTTGTTAAAAAAGTTTGAAATATCCAATAAATGTCGTTCCACTTCATGATTGTGTCCCACTTGTTGTTGATTCTTCACAAAAAATACAGTTTTATATCTTTATGCTTGAAGCCTGAAATGTGGCAAAAGGTCACAAAGTTCCAGGGGGCCGAACACTTTCGCAAGGCACTGTATGTACTATATTACGTATTGGATTACTAAGAATTGCAAATTTTACATTACCGTGTAGTTTACCAATTAAATGGTCTGACGAAGATGTGGACATAATCGGTATACAAATCCCAAAAGAAAGAAATGATCTCACTCCAATACATTTTTATAGCAAGTTAACAAAAAAAGAAATACAATCTTGCTACCATGGAAAGGAAAACACCTGTGTATTTGTGGAAGAATCACCCGGATTAACTCATATCACAGTTGACCTATTTGCTTATGGTTTTGCCTATACCTAGTGACCTGCTTTTTAAATTATATGAACAAAGATTCCATTTTATTTGGAATGGCAAACCAGACAAAACTAAAAAAGGCCTATTTATATAACGAATATGAATTCGGAGGGCAGAAATTATTAAATATTAAAGCATTAGACCTCTCACTAAAGCCATCAGTCATACAAAATGTATACTTAAATTCAAACTGGTTTTCTAGTAAATTGGTAGGAATGTCTCATCCTATGGTCAAGAATTCAAGAATTTTTCTCATTATTCAGATTACAACAGCTCACTTTCAGTTGTTTGAAAAGGAAATAATCTCCAAAATGTCATTCTTTTTTAAACAAGCCTTAGAATGTTGGTTGTAATTTCAGTTTAATCCACCTGAAAAGACAGAACAAATATTGTGGTTAAACTCAAATATTCTACTTGATAAAAAAAAGAAGCATTTTTGTAAGAAATTTGTAAAAGAGGTATAATTTAATGAATGATATCATAAATACGACTGGTGGAGTTATGTCACACTTGCAGCTCACACAGACATATGGAAATGTCTAATCTAATCAAAATTACAACCAACTAATTGCAGCATTACCACAAAAATGGAAGAGGCAAGTAGAAGGGGAAAAAAGTAAGGAACTTGTATGTTGGGCCTGCATTAAAGAACATAAATGGTTAAAGAAAAGTGTGATAAATTAAAGCATATACCAATTTCATTTAAGGACCAAAAAACTGACAGCTGTGTCATATAAATTGCAAAATAGTTGGAAAGATATTTGATGTACCCATTCCATGGCACATGGTTTATGAATTGATACGCAAAACAACACCGGATTAAAAACGTCAATTTTTTTAATTAAAATGAATATACAAAATTATTGCAACCAATAGAATATTATATATATGGCGGATACAATCTTCCCAGGCAGAGTCATTTGATCATTTATTTTGGTATTGTCCATATGTAGCTCGTTTTTGTTCAGAGGCCCAGGAATGGCTGAAGAATTGCAACTTTTGCCTATAACTAACACTGCAGATAGCAATACTGCGTGATTTGAAAAACCATCATCAATAATATAATATTTATTTTTAATTTACAATCTGTAGAAACTATGAGAATAGAAAGGTTCAGTACTTTTGTGAAGCATCACAGCACAGTTGAAAAATACATGGCAAAACGAAATAGATGGGAGTGATTGAATGGAGCTGAAGGGTGGGACTAATAACAAGATAACCAATGTAAAACATACGGGGTTAGTAAAATGTATATAGGTTCAGAAATGTTGTGAAATAGCACAGTTACAAATAGGACATCAGAAATAGAGGAAGGACTAAAAACAAACACAAAAAGAACTATTGTAAAATAAATTGTGTCTGTAAAATGTGTATTAAGATGTATAAACTGAAGGTAGAAGCCTAAGTGTTATTGTTTATTAGTTTACTCCGATTGGGGGAAGGGTGGTAGGGTTTGGGGAAAATAGGGGAATAATAAAGGTATATTCTGAAAAAAGTATGTATATCTATATAGGTATGTGTATGTATATATGTGTATATGTGTATGTACGTGTATGTATGAGGATATATATATATTTACCAAAAAAAGGAAATGATGCAGACAATTACATCGATGGAAGCAACAATCTTTCCGCAATATTTAGCTGATCCACCCCTAAAAAAAAAGACCATTGTCACTTTATTTTGAAAGGGAGTCAAAGTTAAGACCATGGTCTCTTTTCCAGATGAGCCCTGTATAGCACCACAATACAATAAACACATTAAACTACACATTTATATACACATTAACATACACGTTATTATACACAAAAAGATCATCAAGGACAACAACCATTCGAGCCACTGCCTGTCCACCCCGCTCCCATCCAGAAGGCAAGGTCAGTTCAGCTGCATCAAAGCTGGGACCGAGAGAAAGAAACATCTTCTATCTCAAGTTCATCAGACTGTTAACCAGCCATCACTAATACAAAGAGGCTACTGTCTACATAGTCTTGAAATCATTGGCCACTTTAATAATAAATGGATCACTGGCACTTTAATAATGCCACTTTAATAATGTTTACATATCTTGCATTACTCATCTCATATGTATAAACTGTATTTTATACCATCTATTGCATCTTGCCTATGGCGGTCTGTCATTGCTCATCCATATATTTATATGTATATATTCTTATTCCATTCCTTACTTGGATTTGTGTGTATTACGTATTTGTTGTGGAATTGTTAGATGTTACTTGTTAGATATTGCGCCACTGTCGGAACTAGAAGCACAATCATTTCGCTACACTCACAATAACATCTGCTAACCATGTGTATGTGACCAATAAGATGTTATTTTTTTAAATGTACATGAAAAGCAAAACACAACCATAAAAAACCAGAAACATTGTTCAGTAACAAGGTCTCCAAGCAACCATCTGAAATGCCCTAGAGACCACCAATTCCTCAAATGTTAAAGTGTATTGCAGATCATTTCACCCGTAAGGTGCAAAAAAACTAAAAGCAGATCTCCCCAACTCCATGGAGATCGACGGGATCTCCATAGTTATCCATCCCTGAACCGCGGTCCAGTACCAGATGCCTCTATAGGTTAACATTGAGGTAAGGTATGGCGGACGTTTATGCAAAGTTTATTCTTTCTAATGTTATTTTCTTTTGTGAGTGTCCAGGGAAAACATTGTGCTTGGATCTTGTTCTTTTTTTAAGTGGACTGAAACATAAGCCTGTTGAATGTCGATTAATTCAGTGCTTGTGACCCTGAGAGTGAACAGGGTGGGTGAATCAACCCGTCGTCTATAATGAGGTGCAAAAACGTTTTGTCTTAGACATTGCTCCTAAAGACCTTGGGATGTTTGCAAACGAACACAAGACACGACAGCTGATTAAGGGGAGGGTAGACCGTTTCGATTGGCGACATGCTGGGCGCCACACCAGAATGAGGCATCTGCAAGGCATTATGGGACACTAATGCAATGAGATCATACAAAAAAGGTTGATTGTGTGGGAGCAAGGATTAGCACACAGTCTGTTTTAGACTAAATCCAAAACAGGGGCATTGAGGAAGGTAGGGTAGGACAAGGTAAACCTACAAGGTAAACCTACATGTGAGTGAGTGAGTGAGTGAGTGAGTGAGTGAGTGAGTGAGTGAGTGAGTGAGTGAGTGAGTGAGTGAGTGAGTGAGTGAGTGAGTGAGTGAGTGAGTGAGTGAGTGAGTGAGTGAGTGAGTGAGTGAGTGAGAAAGATACTGGCACAGAGGGAGAGAGGTGTTGGATTACAGAGCTACGTAGCTATGTTACAATTTGCTCCCTTCAAATACTGTCTGTGCTTCTTTGCCTGATTTGGCTCTGTACTCTAGGTCAGGTTGAGAGAGGTTGCTGTTGGTCTGGCTCTGTGCTGTAGGTCAGGTTGAGAGAGGTTACTGTTGGCCTGGCTCTGTGCTGTAGGTCAGGTTGAGGGAGATTACTGTTGTCTGGCTCTGTGCTGTAGGTCAGGTTGAGGGAGGTTACTGTTGGTCTGGCTCTGTGCTGTAGGTCAGGTTGAGGGAGGTTACTATTGGTCTGGCTCTACGCTGTAGGTCAGGTTGAGGGAGGTTACTGTTGCTCTGGCTCTGTGCTGTAGGTCAGGTTGAGAGAGATTCTTGTTGGTCTGGCTCTGTGCTGTAGGTCAGGTTGAGGGAGGTTACTGTTGGTCTGGCTCTGTGCTGTAGGTCAGGTTGAGAGAGGTTACTGTTGGTCTGACTCTGTGTTGTAGGTCAGGTTGAGCGAGGTTACTGTTGGTCTGGCTCTTTGCTGTAGGTCAGGTTGAGAGAGGTTACTGTTGGTCTGGCTCTGTGTTGTAGGTCAGGTTGAGGGAGGTTACTGTTGGTCTGGCTCTGTGCTCTAGGTCAGGTTGAGAGAGGTTACTGTTGGCCTGGCTCTGTGCTGTAGGTCAGGTTGAGGGAGATTACTGTTGTCTGGCTCTGTGCTGTAGGTCAGGTTGAGGGAGGTTACTGTTGGTCTGGCTCTGTGCTGTAGGTCAGGTTGAGGGAGGTTACTATTGGTCTGGCTCTATGCTGTAGGTCAGGTTGAGGGAGGTTACTGTTGCTCTGGCTCTGTGCTGTAGGTCAGGTTGAGAGAGATTCTTGTTGGTCTGGCTCTGTGCTGTAGGTCAGGTTGAGGGAGGTTACTGTTGGTCTGGCTCTGTGCTGTAGGTCAGGTTGAGAGAGGTTACTGTTGGTATGGCTCTGTGCTGTAGGTCAGGTTGAGAGAGGTTACTGTTGGTCTGGCTCTGTGTTGTAGGTCAGGTTGAGCGAGGTTACTGTTGGTCTGGCTCTTTGCTGTAGGTCAGGTTGAGAGAGGTTACTGTTGGTCTGGCTCTGTGTTGTAGGTCAGGTTGAGGGAGGTTACTGTTGGTCTGGCTCTGTGCTGTAGGTCAGGTTGAGAGAGGTTACTGTTGGTCTGGCTCTTTGCTGTAGGTCAGGTTGAGAGAGGTTACTGTTGGTCTGGCTCTGTAGAATGCTGCCTTCTTTTATCCACTGGCGATGAATGAAAAGAGGGCCACGGATAGTTTGAATGAAAAGAGGGCCACGGATAGTTTGAATGAAAAGAGGGCCACAGATAGTTTGAATGAAAAGAGAAATACGGATAGTTTGAATGAAAAGAGGTCCACGGATAGTTTGAATGAAAAGAGGGCCACTGATAGTTTGAATGAAAAGAGGGCCACGGATAGTTTGAATGAAAAGAGGGCCACGGATAGTTTGAATGAAAAGAGGGCCACGGATAGTTTGAATGAAAAAAGGGCCACGGATAGTTTGAATGAAAAGAGAACTACGGATAGTTTGAATGAAAAGAGGGCCACGGATAGTTTGAATGAAAAGAGGGCCACGGATAGTTTGAATGAAAAAAGGGCCACGGATAGTTTGAATGAAAAAAGGGCCACGGATAGTTTGAATGAAAAAAGGGCCACGGATAGTTTGAATGAAAAAAGGGCCACGCATAGTTTGAATGAAAAGAGGGCCACGGATAGTTTGAATGAAAAGAGGGCCACGGATAGTTTGAATGAAATGAGGGCCACGGATAGTTTGAATGAAAAGAGAACTACGGATAGTTTGAATGAAAAGAGGGCCACGGATAGTTTGAATGAAAAGAGGGCCACGGATAGTTTGAATGAAAAGAGGGCCACGGATAGTTTGAATGAAAAGAGAACTACGGATAGTTTGAATGAAAAAGAGGGCCACGGATAGTTTGAATGAAAAGAGGGCCACGGATAGTTTGAATGAAAAGAGGGCCACGGATAGTTTGAATGAAAAGAGGGCCACGGATAGTTTGAATGAAAAGAGGGCCACAGATAGTTTGAATGAAAAGAGGGCCACGGATAGTTTGAATGAAAAGAGAACTACGGATAGTTTGAATGAAAAGAGGGCCACGGATAGTTTGAATGAAAAGAGGGCCACGGATAGTTTGAATGAAAAGAGGGCCACGGATAGTTTGAATGAAAAGAGAACTACGGATAGTTTGAATGAAAAGAGGGCCACGGATAGTTTGAATGAAAAGAGGGCCACGGATAGTTTGAATGAAAAAAGGGCCACGGATAGTTTGAATGAAAAGAGGGCCACGGATAGTTTGAATGAAAAGAGGGCCACGGATAGTTTGAATGAAAAGAGGTCCACGGATAGTTTGAATGAAAAGAGGTCCACGGATAGTTTGAATGAAAAGAGGGCCACGGATAGTTTGAATGAAAAGAGGGCCACTGATAGTTTGAATGAAAAGAGGGCCACGGATAGTTTGAATGAAAAGAGGGCCACGGATAGTTTGAATGAAAAGAGGGCCACGGATAGTTTGAATGAAAAGAGGGCCACGGATAGTTTGAATGAAAAGAGAACTACGGATAGTTTGAATGAAAAGAGGGCCACGGATAGTTTGAATGAAAAGAGGGCCACGGATAGTTTGAATGAAAAAAGGGCCACGGATAGTTTGAATGAAAAGAGGGCCACGGATAGTTTGAATGAAAAGAGGGCCACGGATAGTTTGAATGAAAAGAGGTCCACGGATAGTTTGAATGAAAAGAGGTCCACGGATAGTTTGAATGAAAAGAGGGCCACGGATAGTTTGAATGAAAAGAGGGCCACTGATAGTTTGAATGAAAAGAGGGCCACGGATAGTTTGAATGAAAAGAGGGCCACGGATAATTTGAATGAAAAGAGGGCCACAGATAGTTTGAATGAAAAGAGGGCCACGGATAGTTTGAATGAAAAGAGAACTACGGATAGTTTGAATGAAAAGAGGGCCACGGATAGTTTGAATGAAAAGAGGGCCACGGATAGTTTGAATGAAAAGAGGGCCACGGATAGTTTGAATGAAAAGAGAACTACGGATAGTTTGAATGAAAAGAGGGCCACGGATAGTTTGAATGAAAAGAGGACCACGGATAGTTTGAATGAAAAAAGGGCCACGGATAGTTTGAATGAAAAGAGGGCCACGGATAGTTTGAATGAAAAGAGGGCCACGGATAGTTTGAATGAAAAGAGGTCCACAGATAGTTTGAATGAAAAGAGGGCCACTGATAGTTTGAATGAAAAGAGGGCCACGGATAGTTTGAATGAAAAGAGGGCCACGGATAGTTTGAATGAAAAGAGGGCCACGGATAGTTTGAATGAAAAGAGGGCCACGGATAGTTTGAATGAAAAAAGGGCCACGGATAGTTTGAATGAAAAGAGAACTACGGATAGTTTGAATGAAAAGAGGGCCACGGATAGTTTGAATGAAAAGAGGGCCACGGATAGTTTGAATGAAAAGAGAACTACGGATAGTTTGAATGAAAAGAGTGCCACGGATAGTTTGAATGAAAAGAGGGCCACGGATAGTTTAAATGAAAAGAGGGCCACGGATAGTTTGAATGAAAAGAGAACTACGGATAGTTTGAATGAAAAGAGGGCCACGGATAGTTTGAATGAAAAGAGGGCCACGGATAGTTTGAATGAAAAAGGGCCACGGATAGTTTGAATGAAAAGAGGGCCACGGATAGTTTGAATGAAAAGAGGTCCACGGATAGTTTGAATGAAAAGAGGGCCACTGATAGTTTGAATGAAAAGAGGGCCACGGATAGTTTGAATGAAAAGAGGGCCACGGATAGTTTGAATGAAAAGAGGGCCACGGATAGTTTGAATGAAAAGAGGGCCACGGATAGTTTGAATGAAAAAAGGGCCACGGATAGTTTGAATGAAAAGAGAACTACGGATAGTTTGAATGAAAAGAGGGCCACGGATAGTTTGAATGAAAAGAGGGCCACGGATAGTTTGAATGAAAAGAGAGCCACGGATAGTTTGAATGAAAAGAGGGCCACGGATAGTTTGAATAAAAAGAGGGCCACGGATAGTTTGAATGAAAAGAGGGCCACGGATAGTTTGAATGAAAAGAGGTCCACGGATAGTTTGAATGAAAAGAGAACTACGGATAGTTTGAATGAAAAGAGGGCCACGGATAGTTTGAATGAAAAGAGGGCCACGGATAGTTTGAATGAAATGAGGGCCACGGATAGTTTGAATGAAAAGAGGGCCACGGATAGTTTGAATGAAAAGAGGGCCACGGATAGTTTGAATGAAAAGAGAACTACAGATAGTTTGAATAAGAAGAGAGCCACGGATAGTTTGAATGAAAAAAGGGCCACGGATAGTTTGAATGAAAAGAGGGCCACGGATAGTTTGAATGAAAAGAGGGCCACGGATAGTTTGAATGAAAAAAGGGCCACGGATAGTTTAAATGAAAAGAGGGCCACGGATAGTTTGAATGAAAAGAGGGCCACGGATAGTTTGAATGAAAAGAGGGCCACGGATAGTTTGAATGAAAAGAGGGCCACGGATAGTTTGAATGAAAAGAGGGCCACGGATAGTTTGAATGAAAAGAGAACTACGGATAGTTTGAATGAAAAGAGGGCCACGGATAGTTTGAATGAAAAGAGGGCCACTGATAGTTTGAATGAAAAGAGGGCCACGGATAGTTTGAATGAAAAGAGGGCCACGGATAGTTTGAATGAAAAGAGGGCCACGGATAGTTTGAATGAAAAGAGGGCCACGGATAGTTTGAATGAAAAGAGAACTACGGATAGTTTGAATGAAAAGAGGGCCACGGATAGTTTGAATGAAAAGAGGGCCACGGATAGTTTGAATGAAAAAAGGGCCACGGATAGTTTGAATGAAAAGAGGGCCACGGATAGTTTGAATGAAAAGAGGGCCACGGATAGTTTGAATGAAAAGAGGTCCACGGATAGTTTGAATGAAAAGAGGTCCACGGATAGTTTGAATGAAAAGAGGGCCACGGATAGTTTGAATGAAAAGAGGGCCACTGATAGTTTGAATGAAAAGAGGGCCACGGATAGTTTGAATGAAAAGAGGGCCACGGATAATTTGAATGAAAAGAGGGCCACAGATAGTTTGAATGAAAAGAGGGCCACGGATAGTTTGAATGAAAAGAGAACTACGGATAGTTTGAATGAAAAGAGGGCCACGGATAGTTTGAATGAAAAGAGGGCCACGGATAGTTTGAATGAAAAGAGGGCCACGGATAGTTTGAATGAAAAGAGAACTACGGATAGTTTGAATGAAAAGAGGGCCACGGATAGTTTGAATGAAAAGAGGACCACGGATAGTTTGAATGAAAAAAGGGCCACGGATAGTTTGAATGAAAAGAGGGCCACGGATAGTTTGAATGAAAAGAGGGCCACGGATAGTTTGAATGAAAAGAGGTCCACGGATAGTTTGAATGAAAAGAGGGCCACTGATAGTTTGAATGAAAAGAGGGCCACGGATAGTTTGAATGAAAAGAGGGCCACGGATAGTTTGAATGAAAAGAGGGCCACGGATAGTTTGAATGAAAAGAGGGCCACGGATAGTTTGAATGAAAAAAGGGCCACGGATAGTTTGAATGAAAAGAGAACTACGGATAGTTTGAATGAAAAGAGGGCCACGGATAGTTTGAATGAAAAGAGGGCCACGGATAGTTTGAATGAAAAGAGAACTACGGATAGTTTGAATGAAAAGAGGGCCACGGATAGTTTGAATGAAAAGAGGGCCACGGATAGTTTGAATGAAAAGAGGGCCACGGATAGTTTGAATGAAAAGAGAACTACGGATAGTTTGAATGAAAAGAGGGCCACGGATAGTTTGAATGAAAAGAGGGCCACGGATAGTTTGAATGAAAAAAGGGCCACGGATAGTTTGAATGAAAAGAGGGCCACGGATAGTTTGAATGAAAAGAGGTCCACGGATAGTTTGAATGAAAAGAGGGCCACTGATAGTTTGAATGAAAAGAGGGCCACGGATAGTTTGAATGAAAAGAGGGCCACGGATAGTTTGAATGAAAAGAGGGCCACGGATAGTTTGAATGAAAAGAGGGCCACGGATAGTTTGAATGAAAAAAGGGCCACGGATAGTTTGAATGAAAAGAGAACTACGGATAGTTTGAATGAAAAGAGGGCCACGGATAGTTTGAATGAAAAGAGGGCCACGGATAGTTTGAATGAAAAGAGAGCCACGGATAGTTTGAATGAAAAGAGGGCCACGGATAGTTTGAATAAAAAGAGGGCCACGGATAGTTTGAATGAAAAGAGGGCCACGGATAGTTTGAATGAAAAGAGGTCCACGGATAGTTTGAATGAAAAGAGAACTACGGATAGTTTGAATGAAAAGAGGGCCACGGATAGTTTGAATGAAAAGAGGGCCACGGATAGTTTGAATGAAATGAGGGCCACGGATAGTTTGAATGAAAAGAGGGCCACGGATAGTTTGAATGAAAAGAGGGCCACGGATAGTTTGAATGAAAAGAGAACTACAGATAGTTTGAATAAGAAGAGAGCCACGGATAGTTTGAATGAAAAAAGGGCCACGGATAGTTTGAATGAAAAGAGGGCCACGGATAGTTTGAATGAAAAGAGGGCCACGGATAGTTTGAATGAAAAAAGGGCCACGGATAGTTTAAATGAAAAGAGGGCCACGGATAGTTTGAATGAAAAGAGAACTACGGATAGTTTGAATGAAAAGAGGGCCACGGATAGTTTGAATGAAAAGAGGGCCATGGATAGTTTGAATGAAAAGAGGGCCACGGATAGTTTGAATGAAAAGAGGGCCACGGATAGTTTGAATGAAAAGAGGGCCACGGATAGTTTGAATGAAAAGAGGGCCATGGATAGTTTGAATGAAAAAAGGGCCACTGATAGTTTGAATGAAAAGAGGGCCACGGATAGTTTGAATGAAAAGAGGGCCACGGATAGTTTGAATGAAAAGAGGGCCATGGATAGTTTGAATGAAAAAAGGGCCACGGATAATGAATCCTAACCTGGTGTCATATTTTTAGCTTTACCTACTTGAACTCTGTTTTTGACTCAAATACAAGACAGTTTTCAGTTGTAAGTGCCACCATTATGCAAACATGGTTTTCCCATTATCCAAATACAGTAGGTATTGTGCTAGAGTTGATTAGAGCAGTGGTTCTCAGAGCTCTCCTGGAGGAGCCCCACCCATGCCATGTGTGTCTGATCTATTCCAGAAGTAGCTCACCTGATTCACCTTGTCAAGTAATCATCAAGTCTTCGACTACCCTTGACTACTTGCATCAGGTGAGCTACTTGAGGAATACAGCAAAATTGTGAAACGTCTGGGGGTCCCTGAGTAGAGTTTTGAGAACCACTGCTTTAGACAACCTGTTGGGGTTCAACTACGATACACTCTCCACCTGATCAAAATGAGTGACTATAGAGAAACATACTCTACCTGTGGAGTGATGTCATACACTCTCCACCTGATCAAAATGAGTGACTATAGAGAAACATACTCTACTTGTGGAGTGATGTCATACACTCTCCACCTGATCAAAATGAGTGACTATAGAGAAACATACTCTACTTGTGGAGTGATGTCATACACTCTCCACCTGATCAAAATGAGTGACTATTGAGAAACATACTCTACTTGTGGAGTGATGTCATACACTCTCCACCTGATCAAAATGAGTGACTATAGAGAAACATACTCTACTTGTGGAGTGATGTCATACACTCTCCACCTGATCAAAATGAGTGACTATTGAGAAACATACTCTACTTGTGGAGTGATGTCATACACTCTCCACCTGATCAAAATGAGTGACTATAGAGAAACATACTCTACTTGTGGAGTGATGTCATACACTCTCCACCTGATCAAAATGAGTGACTATAGAGAAACATACTCTACTTGTGGAGTGATGTCATACACTCTCCACCTGATCAAAATGAGTGACTATTGAGAAACATACTCTACTTGTGGAGTGATGTCATACACTCTCCACCTGATCAAAATGAGTGACTATAGAGAAACATACTCTACTTGTGGAGTGATGTCATATACTCTCCACCTGATCAAAATGAGTGACTATAGAGAAACATACTCTACTTGTGGAGTGATGTCATACACTCTCCACCTGATCAAAATGAGTGACTATAGAGAAACATACTCTACTTGTGGAGTGATGTCATACACTCTCCACCTGATCAAAATGAGTGACTATAGAGAAACTTACTCTACTTGTGGAGTGATGTCATACACTCTCCACCTGATCTAAATGAGTGACTATTGAGAAACATACTCTACTTGTGGAGTGATGTTAACGCAGATGCTAAAGATTAAATGACTATCCTACCATCAGTAACAACAGTCCAATGACAGAGATGATGATGATGATGGGTATTTTTTGTTTTAGCATGGGTCTGGAAAAGATGAGATGGAAACTCTGTAGGCTACAGTACTTTGTACTCAATGATTGTTATCGACTAAGATCTTGGAAGAGTGGATGAGGGTTATTGTGGATGTGGAGAAACATTTGACTTTTGAACAATATTGTCAAGCTCAGTACTCAAATCAAAATCACATTTTATTTGTCACATGCGCCGAATACAACAGGTGTAGACCTTACTGTGAAATGCTTACTTACAAGACCTTAACCAACAATGCATTTCAAGAAATAGAGTTAAGAAAATATAAACTAAAGTAAACAATAAAATAAAAAGTAACACAATAAAATAACCAGGCTATATACAGGGGGTACCGGTACCAAGTCAATGTGCGTGGGTACAGGTTAGTTGAGGTAATTTGTACATGTAGGTAGGGGTAAAGTGATTGCATAGATAATAAACAGTGAGTAGCAGCAGTGTAAAAACAAAGGGGGTGGGGGGGGGGGGTAGAATTGGTTAAGGAACCGTTTGGACCTAGACTTGGCACTCCAGTACCGCTTGTCATGCAGTAGCAGAGAGAACAGTCTATGACTTGGGTGAGTGGAGACTTTGTACATTTTTTGGGACTTCCTCTGACACTGACCTTGGGGTCATGAGTATTGTTGATTTATTGTTGTAAAAACATTTGCCCGTTGACCCTCGGAACTAGAACTGGAGCCAAGTTCTGATTCTCCACTCAGTTCATTAGTTCTTCACAACAGGCAAACTATGAGTAACAGATTGAAGGTAGTGGAACTCTTCGAAGAGCTGTTTCTGAGAAATCTAACTTTGTCTTTCTTTTGGCATTTTCTCTGCACACAACACACACCACATGCACGGACGCACACACGCAACACACACCGCATGCACGGACACACACACGCAATACACACACAGTTAAGCCCTAACCATCTGTAGCTCTTTTCAAATATGGAGACTAAAGAGGTATCGAGGCAGGTTGTTTCTCTGAATATCTTTATTTTAGCATTCTAAATATTGACAACTTTCTCAAGGTAAAGTTTCTTCTTTTTATTTGTTTATTTATTCACAAATAAGTTGTCAGATCCAGAGCATACGCTGAAACAAGAGCATCAAACATCTTGAGACTATATTCTCCACAGGCAGCGATGTACTTTCTGTTAGAACTCATCCTCCTGGTGAACATTGTAGACCCAACAGCACTCTGGGTCGGCACTGCACAGATAGACACGGCAACAACAAGCACTCTGTTTGAAAGGGGTATTGGAGCCGAATATCATTCTGCCCCACTGCGTTACAAATGTGTTAACACGATGGCGTTACAGTGAAGGGACAGCTGTGATCAAGCAATTAACCAAGTCTACATACCTTGTTTTTGTGGATGAAAAGAAGGGACAATGTTTTTTATAAATTGTGATAATATATTCAACAGCAGACAATGCTGAAAAAAATGGTTGAAATGTGCATTGGTAGAAAAGCTTTTGTAGAGACAAACTGAATTCTTTGTAGGTGTATTATTTGCAGGTACTGAATATTTCTAAGAGGTGTGAACTGTGAAAATGAGAACAGATTTTTTTTTAAAATTGTAAGTAAGTCTACTGTACAAGTTTACAGTACATCGTGATTTCTATATCCGAAACCAACTTGAGTGTAATAGTGTAGTGGGCAGAGCCAGGGTTTAGTGTATTTACAGTTGGTTAAAGAGAGCCCAGAGATTTGACAGATCTGGAGTCAGCTAGCATGACTCCTCATCCCTACAGGAGAATCTGTCTGTACAACACCATTAGTTGTAGCAGAGTGACATACATTTACATTTACATTTAGGTACCATCCCTACAGGATAATCTGTCTGTACAAAACCATTAGTTGTAGCAGAGTGACTTACCATCCCTACAGGATAATCTGTCTGTACAACACCGTTAGTTGTAGCAGAGTGACTTACCATCCCTACAGGAGAATCTGTCTGTACAACACCGTTAGTTGTAGCAGAGTGACTTACCATCCCTACAGGAGAATCTGTCTGTACAAAACCATTAGTTGTAGCAGAGTGACTTACCATCCCTACAGGATAATCTGTCTGTACAACACCGTTAGTTGTAGCAGAGTGACTTACCATCCCTACAGGAGAATCTGTCTGTACAACACCGTTAGTTGTAGCAGAGTGACTTACCATCCCTACAGGAGAATCTGTCTGTACAACACCGTTAGTTGTAGCAGAGTGACTTACCATCCCTACAGGATAATCTGTGTGTACAACACCGTTAGTTGTATCAGA
The DNA here is from genome assembly GCF_034236695.1 of Oncorhynchus nerka. Lineage (NCBI taxonomy): Eukaryota > Metazoa > Chordata > Actinopteri > Salmoniformes > Salmonidae > Oncorhynchus > Oncorhynchus nerka. The sequence goes on from NC_088408.1 coordinate 16,656,727, forward strand.
GTGACTTACTACCATCCCTACAGGATAATCTGTCTGTACAACACCATTAGTTGTAGCAGAGCGATTTACCATCCCTACAGGATAATCTGTCTGTACAACACCGTTAGTTGTAGTTGTATACAATGCAGTGCTCTGTTTGGTGAAAGCATTATGGTGACACTGTTCGATAATGCAGTGCTCTGTTTGGTGAAAGCATTATGGTGACACTGTTAGATAATGCAGTGCTCTGTTTGGTGAAAGCATTATGGTGACACTGTTCGATAATGCAGTGCTCTGTTTGGTGAAAGCATTATGATGACACTGTTAGATAATGCAGTGCTCTGTTTGGTGAAAGCATTATGGTGACACTGTTAGATAATGCAGTGCTCTGTTTGGTGAAAGCATTATGGTGACACTGTTAGATAATGCAGTGCTCTGTTTGGTGAAAGCATTATGGTGACACTGTTCGATAATGCAGTGCTCTGTTTGGTGAAAGCATTATGGTGACACTGTTAGATAATGCAGTGCTCTGTTTGGTGAAAGCATTATGGTGACACTGTTAGATAATGCAGTGCTCTGTTTGGTGAAAGCATTATGGTGACACTGTTAGATAATGCAGTGCTCTGTTTGGTGAAAGCATTATGGTGACACTGTTAGATAATGCAGTGCTCTGTTTGGTGAAAGCATTATGGTGACACTGTTAGATAATGCAGTGCTCTGTTTGGTGAAAGCATTATGGTGACACTGTTCGATAATGCAGTGCTCTGTTTGGTGAAAGCATTATGGTGACACTGTTAGATAATGCAGTGCTCTGTTTGGTGAAAGCATTATGGTGACACTGTTAGATAATGCAGTGCTCTGTTTGGTGAAAGCATTATGGTGACACTGTTCGATAATGCAGTGCTCTGTTTGGTGAAAGCATTATGGTGACACTGTTAGATAATGCAGTGCTCTGTTTGGTGAAAGCATTATGGTGACACTGTTAGATAATGCAGTGCTCTGTTTGGTGAAAGCATTATGGTGACACTGTTAGATAATGCAGTGCTCTGTTTGGTGAAAGCATTATGGTGACACTGTTAGATAATGCAGTGCTCTGTTTGGTGAAAGCATTATGGTGACACTGTTAGATAATGCAAATGCAGGCAAACAAACAAAATCATTAGAGTCCGTCATCTACAACATTTAGGCGAGAACAGGTTCACATCATATGAGAACAATAGTTTTAGTCAGTGCCAATCAGTCTGGGTTCTCTAGACTCAAATCCAGTCCACTGTCAGCAGAGTCCTCCTAAGGAGCCAAAACTGGCCTCTCTACACAGCGTGTGTGGGTGTGCGCGTGTATGTGTACATGTGTATGTACGCGCGTCTGTGCGTGCACAACACTCATGCACGTTTTGACACGGTGATTTGACACAGGTTGCCGCCAGCGTGAAAAGACCAGTTCTTTCTGAAGTATGTTTTTGTTTCATCTGGGTGGGATTAAAGTGTTGAAGATGGGGATTTAGATAATCCTGCACCTGGGCCCAGTGGGTTTCCCAGGATTATTCTCACCTCCTTCAAAGCTGCAAAAGGGGATTAGTTGGTGAAAGGTTGAAAAGGTCATCCTCAGGGGAGTACAGTAGTGTCTCGCGGTACAGTAGCCCGAGAGGTGCCCCCGCTCTGCCACCAGGGATTCCATTTATCATCCCATTAGCACGGGATAAGGAGATGGCTTTACACATGAGAATTAATTAACACTGAGTAATTGTTCTGTTCAGCAAAATTCCTTGTCACTCACACACCTAGTGTCAGCCCAGTCATACATGTCAGCCCAGTCATACGTGTCAGCCCAGTCATACGTGTCAGCCCAGTCATACATGTCAGCCCAGTCATACGTGTCAGCCCAGTCATACGTGTCAGCCCAGTCATACGTGTCAGCTCAGTCATACGTGTCAGCCCAGTCATACGTGTCAGCCCAGTCATACGTGTCAGCCCAGTCATACGTGTTAGCCAAGTCATACGTGTCAGCCCAGTCATACATGTTAGCCCAGTCATACGTGTCAGCTCAGTCATACGTGTTAGCCCAGTCATACGTTTCAGCCCAGTCATACGTGTTAGCCCAGTCATACGTGTTAGCCCAGTCATACGTGTCAGCCCAGTCATATGTGTCAGCCCAGTCATACGTGTTAGCCCAGTCATACGTGTCAGCCCAGTCATACGTGTTAGCCCAGTCATACGTGTCAGCCCAGTCATACGTGTCAGCCCAGTCATACGTGTCAGCTCAGTCATACGTGTCAGCCCAGTCATATGTGTCAGCCCAGTCATACGTGTTAGCCCAGTCATACGTGTCAGCCCAGTCATACGTGTCAGCCCAGTCATACGTGTTAGCCCAGTCATACGTGTCAGCTCAGTCATACGTGTCAGCCCAGTCATACGTGTCAGCCCAGTCATACGTGTCAGCCCAGTCATACGTGTTAGCCAAGTCATACGTGTCAGCCCAGTCATACATGTTAGCCCAGTCATACGTGTCAGCTCAGTCATACGTGTTAGCCCAGTCATACGTTTCAGCCCAGTCATACGTGTTAGCCCAGTCATACGTGTTAGCCCAGTCATACGTGTCAGCCCAGTCATATGTGTCAGCCCAGTCAGACGTGTTAGCCCAGTCATACGTGTCAGCCCAGTCATACGTGTTAGCCCAGTCATACGCGTCAGCCCAGTCATACGTGTCAGCCCAGTCATACGTGTCAGCTCAGTCATACGTGTCAGCCCAGTCATACGTGTCAGCCCAGTCATACGTGTTAGCCCAGTCATACGTGTCAGCCCAGTCATACGTGTCAGCCCAGTCATACGTGTTAGCCCAGTCATACGTGTCAGCCCAGTCATACGTGTCATCCCAGTCATACGTGTCAGCCCAGTCATACGTGTTAGCCCAGTCATACGTGTCAGCCCAGTCATACGTGTCAGCCCAGTCCCCCCCTTGGGTTGTGCCGTGGCGGAGATCTTTGTGGGCTATACTCAGCCTTCTCTCAGGATGGTAAGTTGGTGGTTGAAGATTTCCCTCTAGTGGTGTGGGGGCTGTGCTTTGGCAAAGTGGGTGGGGTTATATCCTTCCTGTTTGGCCCTGTCCGGGGGTGTCCTCGGATGGGGCCACAGTTTCTCCTGACCCCTCCTGTCTCAGCCTCCAGTATTCATGCTGCATTAGTTTATGTGTCGGGGGGCTAGGGTCAGTTTGTTATATCTGGAGTACTTCTCCTGTCCTATTCGGTGTCCTGTGTGAATCTAAGTGTGCGTTCTCTAATTCTCTCCTTCTCTCTTTCTTTCTCTCTCTCGGAGGACCTGAGCCCTAGGACCATGCCCCAGGACTACCTGACGTGATGACTCCTTGCTGTCCCCAGTCCACCTGGCCATGCTGCTGCTCCAGTTTCAACTGACCTGAGCCCTAGGACCATGTCCCAGGACTACCTGACATGATGACTCCTTGCTGTCCCCAGTCCACCTGGCCATGCTGCTGCTCCAGTTTCAACTGTTCTGCCTTACTATTATTCAACCATGCTGGTCATTTATGAACATTTGAACATCTTGGCCATGTTCTGTTATAATCTCCACCCGGCACAGCCAGAAGAGGACTGGCCACCCCACATATGCTCTCTCTAATTCTCTCTTTCTTTCTCTCTCTTGGAGGACCTGAGCCCTAGGACCGTGCCCCAGGACTACCTGACACGATGACTCCTTGCTGTCCCCAGTCCACCTGACTGTGCTGCTGCTCCAGTTTCAACTGTTCTGCCTTATTATTATTCGACCATGCTGGTCATTTATGAACATTTGAACATCTTGGCCATGTTCTGTTATAATCTCTACCCGGCACAGCCAGAAGAGGACTGGCCATCCCACATAGCCTGGTTCCTCTCTAGGTTTCTTCCTAGGTTTTGGCCTTTCTAGGGAGTTTTTCCTAGCCACCGTGCTTTTACACCTGCATTGCTTGCTGTTTGGGGTTTTAGGCTGGATTTCTGTACAGCACTTTGAGATATCAGCTGATGTACGAAGGGCTATATAAATAAATTTGATTTGATTTGATTCATACGTGTCATCCTAGTCGTACGTGTTAGCCCAGTCATACGTGTCAGCCCAGTCATACGTGTCAGCCCAGTCATACGGGAGGGCGATACAAGGCAATGATACTGAAATGTATAATCCACTATTCTTGTCACTCACTTGTCCAGTAATCAGAAACTAATCCAGGGCTAGCACTATAAAATCATTCTTATTGTTTAGCGGGTTTATTTCTTATACCTAGTACTGTAATTCATTCACATTGTGCAATATTGGTACAAAAACAAAGAGCTTTCAGCAGCTGATACTTGTCCAAATGATTGATTACAAAATGTTTGATAAATTGATCATTGTTGTCATACATTTTTACTATTACACGTATTCTGTAACAGAAGTGCCAGACAGAGGGTGGAAACTGGTTTGCATAGAAATAAGTAGGCCTTACTCACATCTGTCAAGTTCAACTTAGGAGAGTGGTGGTTGCCCTGTCAATTAAACCACCATCGTTCATCATTCGGTGATGGCAGCTGGCAGCGCTTATGAACACTAAAGTAGTTTGAATTATTCCTTTTCCAGCAATGTGTCACTGCTATGAACCCAACTGTCATCCCTGTCTCCAAACAGTTGGAAGAGGGCTGTGAATGAAGTTGGCAATGAAGTTTGCATAATCTTAAATTTGACTGTGATATTTGATATGAGCTAAGCTTTTTACTGTTTCATTGACTTGCAGAATTGCATTTCTATTTTATGGGTTGATCTAAAATGTCTACTCTTTGGCCACAAATGTTTGGCTTTTGAGTCAGTCGGTCAGATATATCTTTTCTGACTGACATTTCTGATTCTTTTTGTACTCAAAATGTAAGAGGTTATTTGACCATATAAACATGAACATTGTGTTTATAGCAGAGATGCAGAAACGTTCAAGTCTCAAACCTCATTAACGGCCTACCTGTGCTTCTCAAGCTCAAGATTAAATATCATATTCAGGATACTGCATCCTTGTTGATTAATACATCTGAATATGATATTTAATATTGAGCTTGAGAAGCACAGGTAGGCCGTTAATGAGATTTGGGACTTGAACATTTCTGCATCTCTGCTATAAACACAATGTTCATGTTTATATGGTCAAATAACCTCTTACATTTTGAGTAGACTGGCATTACACTTGCATTAAAGCAGCATGGATTCACTGTCATCAAAGCAACATGGACTCCTATAATCTCTAACAGAGGGACTAACTGAAGGGGTTTTGCCATCGAGGAAAAACAGGCTGCAACAATGGATTAATGTCACTGTCAGTACAATTCAATTTCATCAGTTGTCTGCTATTGTGTGAGTATAAAAACGTCGCAATAGGTTTTGCAGTCTTCTCTAGTACTGTCAAAATAATGGATGAAGGTCATTTTGGTCCACTTTGATATAATTACCTTGCCAAGATAACCTCTGGACCCTTCTAATCAATTCAGACAACTTTGGTAATGCTTTGAGGTCAAATTGAGTATTCCATAAATTAGCCATGTATTGCCATTGTACTTTAGTGCATGTAGTTCTGGGCATTTCCATGGAAAAGGACCCATGAGCACCAACATGTGAAGTCCAGAGGAGCATATCAAATTTGGTGTCAAATGAAAGCTAGGAGTCTATATTCTTTGTGAAATTAAGGCATAGATACATTTTTCAACCATTTTTTATCTTATAAATTTGGCATAAATATAGGCTTTGATATCTGGATGAACAGATGGAAACATCAAACAGAAAAAGTCTTAAAAAGGATCATAAATACATCAAAACACAATAATGTTGATGTAAAGACCCCTGCTAACTAATATCAACACTCATTTGGTTTTGGAGAACATGTTTACATTCAGTAAGTTTAAAAATCATTGCCCTGTAATTCCGTTACCAAAAACCCACATATCTTGAAGATATTTTCTCATTTCTTTCTGAATTACTGCAACCTAATTGGCTACGATGGGAAATCATAATCATTAAGAGTCTATTGAAACCCTGGAACATCAGTCTAAGTAACATAGTAATAAAATCCATCAGTTAGAGCTAGAGATATCCATTTTTTGCATGGGCTGTATCTCAATCCACCACATCCACCTCTTTCGGCCTTCCACATTTGCGGTGGGACTCATCTGAAGTCAGTAATGCTGATGTGCCAACTTCTGTCTGTAGCGTCCGACCCGTTTGGGCCACAAATTGTAGAAAGGGGAGACTCAAAATCACGATGGTGTTCTCTGTTTTGGTCTATGACCCCTACAAGTGTCACAAGACTTGTCTGAAGGTAACCCATACAAATGAATGGATGTACGGAGGTAGTTTTGTGCCAACAAAAATAAGGGGTTGAATGTGTGTCCCCCAAAAAAACTTTCTAACGGTATATCTCCTAGATATAGGACACACTTCAAAACCTTATTCCTTATGGTTTATTTTTTGGATTGTCTGTTTGCCATTTATGAATGTTACTCAATGTGTTTCTATGGGCTATAGTAGTAAAGGCCAAATTCAATATTTTACCAAATAATTATTTATATATTTTATACCTAAATGGGTCCTAAAAATCTAAATCAAACAGATACTGTCATACTGTTATGTTCAGCTCATTACTGTTTTATTTTTATTTCTCTCACTCTCTCTCTCTCTCTCTCTCTCTCTCTCTCTCTCTCTCTCTCTCTCTCTCTCTCTCTCTCTCTCTCTCTCGCTCCCTCCCTCCATTTACTCTAACCAGCATCATTGCTCACTGAGCACCGACCAACACCGGATGTCCATGGACGTTGAACAGTAGTTGAAATTTGGTTAGTCCACCCTGGCCTTGATGTTAACATCCACAGGCCGGACGGGACCAAATCTTAACCTATCATAGATGTATATTTCACAAGTTCGGATAGTACAGTACTGTAAAGTGAGTAGAGTACAGTAAGAAAAAAAGTATAGTAAAGTACAATATATTGTACTGTACTATACAGTACGCTACTGTACTCTACTGCGATGTCCAAACTTGTGAAACATGAGAATGATATTCATTTCCATAATTATGCATTTTTGTGTAGTACAGATCAGGAATCTATTATGTAATTTTGTTATCGTGATTCCATTACCGGGTGTAAATCCTCTTCCCTTACTGTAGTTGAACAACCAAGCTATTTTTTTTCAAATTCAAGATATCATGTCATAGCTGACACCCCATTCTTTCTGCAGACATCATTGAGTTCATTGGGAGCAGATATTTATGAGAGTTTTTGGGAAAACATGGTTGTATAAAAACCAGAGGGAGATTTTAACCTAATTCCTTAACAAAGTTTGCTTCTGCACAGTTCCTCCACTAATTTCGTTTTTGAGATTTTTCGGTGGAAATTGTTGAAAGTCGTCATTGTGCAAAGAGATGTATGGGTTGTTAAACTTTGAAATCAATGTTTTTTGTTCTCCTTAGCTATCATACTCTAATTCCACTGATTTCAAAACTCGGTCCTCCAGAAAGTGGAGAGCAACACCTATGCAATTCTACTACGTGAAATATATATATATATATTTGAAATAAAAGCTGTGTTAAACAGGATTACCTACACACACTGACCAGCTCTAACGGACAGAAGCGTTCTACATGGCAGACCAATCCGAACTCATCTCTGTGCATCAATGAATGAATGAGATTGCATTTTCATGTCAAATCGCCAATTGGCAACCCATACCTTATGAGATTAATTAGCACATTAACAAAACATTACAATAATTCACTATGGTAATTAAATTATCATTATTTTTCCCGCAATCTCTGCATTACGCATCACATAAAGAGTGAAAAAAATACAATACATCAATACAGAATAGTCAATAAGGTTATCCAAACAACAATCACATCCCTAGAGCAGTACAATAATATACATACAGTATACATACACACTACATATATATACACACATGCATGCATGCATGTCCAGCCCACTCATTATCTCAGCTAATCATGGTTAACGGGAAGGTTGCTGGCTTTTTCTGTGGCTCAACCAACTAGCCTCAGAATATAATAGTTTTATTCGTATTTACAGATGGCATACAAGTTTGTTACTAAGGCACATGAAAGTTCACATGTTCCAGAAGGCATTTCTGCCAAAAACCACATTTTGATTTAAAAAAAAGAGTTTACATTCAAATCCCTCTCCTGTTAAGTAGTGACGTGCGACATACGCCTAGTTTCCTGAAACGGGTCACAAATGTGATACTGTACGTCGAAACAAGTCTTTGAAAGGGAACCACTACACATTTGAATGTTTTGTCATAATACTTTCATACAGTAAGGTTGGCATTAACATGACCTGGAACTTTATAAAGCATGTCATGAAAGTTTATGGCACCATAAAGAAAAGACATTCCTTTTCAACATGTCACCATGTACCACTGATATGAAACCAACCACAGTGTTAGAAGTAGAACGTGACATACCATCTTATTTCAGTTAACATCCCCACTGAATTACACGCCTACCATAAACATATTTAGTCAGTATATTTTTCATGGGGTGACGCAAAATGCATTATAAACCGCATTCTCAAACCTTACTTTTCACCCAGGAAATACATTTTAAAAAGAGTGTATTGTTATGTGTAATTTGGTTTATTGGGCTGAGTTTTTAAGGCAGGTAGTGGCAGGCTGTTTCACTCATTCATTTCTTTTTTCATTACATTATTCATTACAATAATAATTATTTTCTTCTTGAATCGAAAGAGGGTTTTATTTTTGCTATATTTCTGCACAAGTGTCTTAGCTATCTCTATTCAAATTGAAAAGTAACACTTTCCACCTGAAAGAAAAATAGATGTTGTGATGTGTCAGCTATGAATACTAATACCATGGGTCCTTTTACAGTTGGACCAAGAAAGGGATTCAAATCAAAAAGAATAAAGTGTTCCGATGAGAAGAAGGGCTGAGGAATACACTGCAGTCATTTAAATAGGAGAACGGAGAGATGAGGGCCTGTGGCTCAAAGCTGCCAGGCAGAGATGGCCGTGTCATATCATTGAAATGACAGTTGATAGAATATTACCCCTGACAACAGTGGAATATTGGAGCAGTGCAGATGGCCTAAGATGGGAGGTGGTCAGAGTAAGAGAGAGGAAGTAAGAGACAGGGATGGTGGTCAGGTATATTAAAGAAGGTGCTAATGAAATGTTGATGTTTTGATTTCTTGTGGTAAAATATTTGAAAGCTGTCAAGGGTTTAAAAGATATTTGACAGATTAAAAAAGAAACAGACACGCACACTCCCCTATGTATGTATTTTGGCAGTGACGCTAAAATGTCAAATGTGGCTGTGTACTCCAGCATTTTGGATTTGAGATCAAATGTTTTATATGAGGTGACATCTTGACGTTGGATGAATTTCTAAAACTGAATGAACAGTATTATTATCAATGAATGAAAACCCAGGCTTTTGACCAAACTATAGAGCCAAATGTGACATTTTAGCATTACTAACCAAATACATAGAAACAACTTCATTACAATCAACCAGACCCATAGTAGGTTTAATGTAACACAGAGACGACTCAAACGTATTATAGAATATAATTTATGAGCTCAGCCAAGTCCTACTATTCCCATGACACCAGTATACGTTAAAGTTGACATTGTCTGCCGCAGATCAGCCCCCCCCCAACTCACTCACTCCGGGGTCAAAGTTGAGCGTCATTTAGAGTTCAGCCATGCTAATGAGAACGTTTTTTTCTCCACTGTCTGCCTCCAAACCAGATTATAAAAAGACCAACTGTTGAAAAGAGCAACTAATTCCTGCCTGTGGCTAAAAGCACATTAATTCACACAGGAGTATAAAAAAGATGGTTCACACAACTGCCTCTGCAGCGTGGCTTTGTGTGTGTACTTTGTGTGTGTACTTTGTGTGTATGCTGAATCACTGCATTCACAATGGAAGCCTTGGGTATCTTTGGAAGGTTATGATGTACTTGTTTTATGTTAACTGCCAGTTACATAATAATGAATCAATGGAAAAAGTACCCAATCGTCATACAGAATGAAAGTTAAGATTCCTTAAAAGAAAATGCCTCAAGTAAAAGTGAAAATCACCCAGTAAAATACTACTTGACTAAAAGTCTAAAAGTATTTGGTTTAAATATACTTAAATGTCAAAAGTAATTGTAATTTCTGAAATATACATTACCGGTCAAAAGTTTTAGAATGCCTACTCACTTAAGGGTTTTTCTTTATTTTTACTATATTTTCCTACAATTGTGAAGACATCAAAACTATGAAATAGCACATATGAAATCATGTAGTAACCAAAAAAACAAATGAAAATATATTTTATAATTGAGATTCTTTAAAATAGCCACCCTTTGCCTTGATGACCGCTTTGCACACTCTTGGCATTCTCTAAACTTCACATGTAATGCTTTTCAAACGGTCTTGAAGGAGTTCCCACATATGCTGAGCCCTTGCTGGCTGCTTTTCCTTGACTCTGCAGTCCGACTCATCCCAAACCATCTCAATTTGGTTGAGGTCGGGGGATTGTGGAGGCCAGGTCATCTGATGCAGCACTCCATCACTCTTCTTTGTCAAATAGCCCTTACACAGCCTGGAGGTGTGTTGGGTCATTGCCCTGTTGAAAAACAAATGATTGTCCAACTAAGCTCAAACCAGATGGGATGGCGTATCGCTGTAGAATGCTGTGATAGCCTTGCTGGTTAAGTGTGAATTCTTGAATTCTAAATAAATCCCAGACTGTGTCACCAGCAAAGCATCTCCACACCATAACACCTCCTCCTCAATGCTTTACGGTGGAAATACACATGTAGAGATCATCCGTTCACCCACACCGCATCTCACAAAGACATGGCGGTTGGAACCAAAAATCTCTAATTTGGACTCATCAGACCACAGGACAGATTTCCACCAGTCTGATGTCCATTGCTCGTATTTCTTGGTTCAAGCAAGTGTCTTCTTAATACTGGTGTCCTTTAGTAGTAATTTCCTTAAAGCAATTCAACCATGAAGGCCTGATTCACACAGTCTACTCTGAACAGTTGATGTTGAGATGTATCTGTTACTTGAACTCTGTGACGCATTTATTTGGGCTGCAATTTCTGAGGCTGGTAACGCTAATGAACTCATCCTCTGCAACAGAGGTGACTCTTGGTCATCCTTTCCTGTGGCGACTGCACCTGAAGAAACTTGAAAAGTTCTTGAAATTTTCCGTATTGACTGATGTTTGTATCTTAAAAGTAATGATGGACTGTCGTTTCTCTTTGCTTATTTGAGCTGTTCTTGCCATAAAATGGACTTGGTCTGTTATCAAATAGGGCTATCTTCTGTATAACAACCCTACCTTGTCACAACACAACTGATTGTTTCAAACACATTAAGAAGGAACGAAATTCCACAAATTAACTTTTAAGATGGCACACCTGTTAATTGAAATGCATTCCAGGTGACTACCTCATGAAGCTGGTTGAGAGAATGCCAAGAGTGTGAAAAGTTTTCAAAGGCAAAGGGTGGCTATTTGAAGAATTTCAATATATAAAATATATTTTGATTTGTTTAACACTTTTTTGGGTTACTACATGACTCCATATGTGTTATTTCATAGTTTGATGTCTTCACTATTACTCTACAATGTAGAAAATAGTAAACATAAAGAAAAGCCCTTGAATGAGTAGGTGTTCTAAAACTTTTGACCAGTAGTGTACTTAAGTATCAAAACAGAAAGTATAAATCCTTCAAATTCTTTATATTAAGCAAACCAGACGGCACCGTTTAGTTTTTTTAAATATACGGATAGCCAGGGGGCTATCTCCAACACTCAGACATAATTTACAAACACAGCGTGTGTGTTTAGTGAGTCTGCCAGATCAGAGGCAGAAGGGATGACCAGGGATGTTCTCTTGATAAGTGTGTGAATTGGACCATTTTCCTGTCCGCTAAGCAATGAAAATGTATCAAGTACTTTTGGGTGTCAGGAAAAATGTATGGAGTAAAAAGTAAATTATATTCTTTAGGAATGTAGTAAAGTAAAAGTTCTTCCAGGAAACAGGACGTTTTAAGAAACTTCCAACTTCCAGGTGGACAATAGCAAATGGACTATAATTTGAGAGGACAATGCTAACTGGTAGATTTATTAGATTACATAAGGACATTAGATTCCAAAAAAAGTAATGACTGTCCACAAATCTTACCACTGGGCAGGAGTTAAAGTTGTGATGTTGTCCTGACAGGGGATGTCATCTTGGATCACTGTGTGGGAGTAAGACTGTCACTCTTTCAAGGAACAAGGTTTTCAAGGAATCCCTCTCCTCCACTCCCTCTCCCCTGGCTTATTTTATTTCACATTTATTTAACCAGGTAGGCCAGTTGAGAACAAGTTCTTATTTACAACTGCGACCTGGCCAAGATAAGAAGAAAAATCTATGTGCAGTGTGTGCAAATGTAGACGATTAGGGAGGTAAGGCAATAAATAGGCCATAGAGGCGGAATAACTACAGCCAAGGCTGTTGTTCACATGGAGGCTGTGAGGTGCTAAGATCCCATGCTGGCCCTCCCTTTCCATCACCTTCACAGGAATCAACCAGGTGTTCCCCATCAATCTGATCTGGCAAGGCATCCCAGCCCACACTCACCACAGTGTAATTATTTAATCCACTGAACCCAGTTTCATTAGTTCACTATTGGAGACAAGGGTCCAACACGGAGAGCACCAGACGAGCCCTTCAGTCCAGATTTGGCCAAAAGTGACAGTACACTGTTCAGGAAGTACAGGGCCAGCAGCCAAAGCACATACCATTTCCTAATCAGAGCATTGCGCAGAAACAGGACGTGAATTGTGCTTTCAGTGAAGTATTATTTGTTTTTTACTTGGCAGATGTTCTGACTCTGTCCCTGGTTGGCTGGGGATAATAATATTATTATTATTAATAACAATAATTAGGTGGGTGCTTATATTTGTCCTATTTCACAGATGTGCAAGTGTGTACTATACTCATGTGAATTGGAAATGTTTTTTTTGTTGCATATCCCAACTACCCCTTAGACCCTTCCAGCGAGTGGAGTCATGGCCAGGGTCTGCCATTATCTATAGCATCCCTGGGGCAATTATGTTTAAGTGCCTTGCTCAAGGGCACACCTTGTCGGCATGGCGATTCGAACTAGCAACCTTTCGTTTACTCTTGTAATGGAAAAATGTACCTGTGAATGAAAATGACACATCATTCGGTGTCACGTTTACTGTGCAACAGTTTTCACAAGTTTAAGTAGGTTAAAGGCCTAAGATGTACAGCCGATGTATGTGTATATTATTGTGAGAGTTGTCATAGTAACCAACAAGTTGGATACGTTTTAATCCTATACTATAGCTGTATCTGTTGGTCCTTATCCCAATTTCCTGTTCTTTCAACTTTGTGTGGTACAGCCTATTAAAAAGTGCCCTCGGATGTACAAGGTTACAATATTTTGGAATTGGATACTGTGAAGACTTGGGTGAATTTTGGGTCATCATCGAAACACGCTTCTGCAGTGTTCCAAAGAGATCCGCTTAGTCTCCGGCCGCTTGCTTCCTTTATCAACTATCTCAGAGCCGGAGCTTCCGTCCCCGGGGAAACGCAGCCATCCTAGCATAATTACTCACTTAGAAGAGGAGCACTACACTCTGAAACTGTGTCCAGCTATCCGCTGAGGTCCTCCTATGGCTGGCTATCCTGAGGGGATTCAGCCCTATCCGTTGTGACCTGTCGTCGCATTCCATGGCCCACTTCGCCTACCAAAGTTCACTTCTGAGGTTTCACTAAAAAGTTACCCACATGAACCGAAGCAAGATAAACATTTATGTTGATTGTGAAAAAAGGACCGTGGGGCGAGTGAGATTTTGACAAGTTTTGGATGCACCTCAACTCATTAATTTGGAGGGACTCTTAATCAGAAAAGGAATCGCTTCCTTTAAACTCAATGTTTGCAAACAGTGTTTGACAACTCTATGTTGATAAACACTTTCCTGAGAAATTTGAGTGAAACATGAATAACTGTTCTTTATACACAATTCATCATGTCAAAATAGCACAAGTGCAAATGAAAAAGTTAACAGCGTAACTGCCGTGTGTGCCAGGTATTAGCCGAAGATGTGAGGAGTTTTTTCTGTCGCTGTTTCAATTATTGCTTTATTAAATTATGTACATGTGGCCTCCTGAGTGGTGTAGCGGTCTTAGACACTGCATCGCAGTGCTAGCTGTGTCACTACAGATTCTGGAGCGATTCCAGGCTGTGTCGCAGCCGGCCGCGACCGGGAGACCCATGAAGTGGTGCACAATTGGCCCAGCGTCGTCCGGGTTTAGTTAGGGTTTGGCTGATCGGGATGTCCTTATCACATCGTGCTCTAGCGACTCCTGTGGTGGACCGCGCGCATACATGCTGACACGATCGCCAGGTGTACGGTGTTTCCTCTGACACATTGGTGCGTCTGACTTCCGGGTTCAGTGGGTATTGTGTCAAGAAGCAATGCAGCTTGGTGTGGTCGCGTTTCGGAGGACACATGGCTCTCGAGCTTCGCCTCTCCCGAGTCCGTACGGGAGTTGTAGCGATGGGACAAATGATCATTACTGAACCATATTATCACCAGGGACATAACAGCTGTTGTATGTCTCCCAACATAGCCATGTACAGGGTTAAATTGGATAACTCAAAGGCCAAGAGGGAGGGAGAGACGGAAAGAGGGAGAGTGACTATTAGACATAATGCTTTTTCATTTCCCAATGATTTGCTGTGAGCCTCACAGAACATGGTTTAACTGGTTCAAAAAATGTGCCTAGAATTCATAGCCCACATGGTCTACGTATACTGTGCAGAGCTCCCTGTTCCTCTGTGGTCGGGAGGTAAGGTGGGTGACATCACTTGCTGTAGTCGGCAGCCATTTCATATCAATAGTTCATATACATACAGTACCAGTCAAAGTATGGACACACCTACTCATTCAAGGGTTTTCCTTTATTTTTGCTATTTTTTACATTGTAGAATAATAGTGAAAACCTCAAAACTATGAAATTACACATGGAATCATGTACTAACCAAAAAAAGTGTTAAACAAATAAATATATTTTATATTTGAGATTCTTCAAAGTAGTGACCCTTTACCTTGATGACATCTTTACACATTCTTGGCATTCTCTCAAACAGCTTCATGAGGTAGTCACCTGGAATGCACTTCAATTAACAGGTGTGCCTTGTTAAAATGAATTAATTTCCTTCTTAATGTGTTTGAGCCAATCAATTGTGTTGTGACAAGGTAGGGGCGGTATACAGAAGATAGCCGTATTTAGTAAAAGACCAAGTCCTTATATTATGGCAAGAACAGCTCAAATAAGCAAAGAGAAACGACAGTCATTACTTTAAGACATGAAGTTCAGACAATACGGAACATTTTAAGAACTTTTCTTCAAGTGCAGTCGCAAAAACCATCAAGCTCTATGATGACACTGGCTCTCATGAGGACTGTGCAGAGGAGACTGTGTGAATCAGGCCTTCATGGTCAAATTGCTTTAAAGAAATCACTACTAAAGGACACCAGTATTAAGAAGAGACTTGCTTGGGCCAAGAAACATGAGCAATGGACATCAGACTGGTGGAAATCTGTCCTTTGGTCTGTTGAGTCCAAAATTTGGTTCCAACCTCTGTGTGTTTGTCAGACACAGAATAGGTGAACGGATGATCTCCACATTTGTGGTTCCCACCATGAAGCATGGAGGAGGAGGTTTGATGGTGTGGGGGTGCTTTGCTAGTGACACTGTCATGATTAATTTAGAATTCAAGGCATACAACCAGCATGGCTAAATTTGGATTTGTTTATAACTTTTTTGGTTTCTACGCGATTCCATGTGTGCTATTTCACAGTTGTGATGTCTTCACTATTATTCTACAATGTAGGAAATAGTAAAAGTAAAGAAAAACCCTTGTGTAGGTGTGTCCAAACTTTTGACTGGTACTGTATACCCTGGCAGGGGAATACTGAGACATACACTACACTGCCTAGAAGGCCAGCATCCTGGAGTCGCCTCTTCACTGTTGACTTTGAGACTGGTGTTTTGTGGGTACTATTTAATGAAGCTGCCAGTTGAGGACTTGTGAGGCATCTGTTTCTCAAACTAGACACTCTAATGTACTTGTGCTCTTTCTCAGTTGTGCCCTGGGGCCCCCACTTCTCTTTCTATTCTTGTTAGAGTCAGTTTGCACTGTTCTGTGAAGGGAGTAGTACACGGCGTTGTACGAGATCTTCAGTTTTTTGTCAATTTCACACGTGGAATAGCCTTCATTTCACAGAACAAAAAAAGACTGACGAGTTTCAGAAGAAAGTACTTTGTTTCTGGCCATTTTGAGCCTGTAATCGAACCCACAAATGTTGATGCTCCAGATACTAAACTAGTCTAAAGAAGACCAGATTTATTGCTTCTTTAAATCAGAACTACAGTTTTCAGATGTGCTAACATAATTGCAAAAGGGTTTTCTAATGCTCAATTAGCCTTTTAACCTCTCTAGGGTCCCACCTGGCCAACATCCAGTGAGGTTGCAGAGCACCAAATTCAAATACAGAAATACTAATGATAAAAATTCAGAAAAGATACAACTATTAAACATAGGTTTAAAGATTAACTTCTTGTGAATCCAACCAAGGTGTCAGATTTCAAAAATGCTTTACGGCGAAAGCATACCTTACAATTATTTGAGAACATAGCCCAGCAGACAAATCATTACAAACAGAAACCAGCCAAGTAGAATAGTTATACAAGTCACAAATAGAGATAAAATTAATCACTTACCTTTGATGATCTTCATATATTTGCACTCAGAAGACATTCATTTATTCAATAAATGTTCCTTTTGTTCGATAAAGTCTCTATTTATATCCGAAAACCTCCGTTTTGTTCACGCGTTTTGTTCAGTAATCCACAGGCTAAAACACAGTCATAACAGGCAAACAAAAAATCCAAATTTTATCCGTAAAGTTCATAGAAACATGTCAAATGATGTTTATATTCAATCCTCAATTTGTTTTTAGCCTAAATAATCGATAATATTTCAACCGGACAATAACGTTGTCGATATAAAAGGTAAACAAGAAAGGCACTCTCTGGTCGCGAGCATGAAAAAGCTCTGTGACACGGCAGGGTCCACTCATTCAGACTGCCCTTACTCCCTCATTTTTCAGAATACAAGCCTGAAACTATTTCTAAAGACTGTTGACATCTAGTGGAAGGCATAGGAAATTTGAGTCCTAAGTCAATGGATACTGTAATGGCATTGAATAGAAAACTACAACCAACCTAAAAATTCTACTTCCTGAATGGATTTTTCTCAGGTTTTCACCTGCCAAATCAGTACTGTTATACTCACAGACATCATTTTAACAGTTTTGGAAACTTTAGAGTGTTTTCTATCAAACTCTACTAATTATATGCATATCCTATCTTCTGGGGCTAATTTGGGCATGCTTTTCATCCAAAATTCCAAATGCTGCCCCCTACCCTAGAGAAGTTAAAATGATAAACTTGGATGAGCTAACACATCATGCCATTGGAACACAGGAGTGATAGTCGCTGCACAACTATGTAGATATTCCATTTTTTTTAATCTGCCGTTTACAGGTACACTAGTCATTTACAACATTAACAATGTCTACACTGTATTTCTGATCAATTTGATGTTATTTTAATGGACGAAAAAGGTGCTTTTCTTTAAAAAACAAGGACGTTTCTAAGTGACTACAAACTTTTGAACGGTAGTGTATACTGAGATACAGCCTAATGTTTTCAGTGTTACAGAGTTACAGGCCAATGTATTCAGAGTTACATGCTAATGTATTCAGAGTTACAAAGTTACAGGATAATTTATTCAGTGTTACAGAGTTACAGGCTAATGTATTCAGAGCTACATGCTAATGTATTCAGTGTTAGACTAATGTATTCACAGTGTTACAGGGTTACAGACTAATGTATCCTGAGTTACAGACAAATGCATTCAGTGTTTTCAAAGTTACAGAGTTACAGGCTAATGCATCCTGAGTTACAGACAAATGTATTCAGTGCTGCTCACAACCTTAGCTCACTGCAGTGTTCAACTTGGTAATTCAACTTGGTGTTCCTGATTGGGAAAGTTGTTGCCTTGTTTTGAGATGTTTTTATTTTGCTCATATCCTCCCACACTGAAATCTGTGGTTGTTTTCATGCCCAGGAAGATTCTTCTTTTCAGTCCTCCTAATTTGGCTCTCGCTCTCCTTCATTTGAATTTCAAATTCTCTCTCCCCTTGTCATTCGCTCTCTTTCTCTCTCTCCATCTCTTCATCTCCTTCACTCTCTCCCACCCTCTCTTTCTCCCTCCCTCTCTTCAAACAAACAGTGAAAATGTAGAACCACTTACATGTAATCAGCCCATTGTGGCTGAGCAGTTATCATAGGCAGTAGGTAGCAGTAGTTGGCTCAGAACAAGCCTCCCCTCCTGTGTTTACTGTGATGTCATTGTGTTCTGTTGACTGTGATGTCATTTCCTTTCCTCTTTACCATGATAATGAGGTGACAAGGACCATAGCTTTGGTCTCAGTTGTGCCATGTTCTCAGGCCCCTCGTTGTTCCCTTTGACACTGTTCTCTGTATTCTCACAAGCCTGGTTGGCCCGACCTGCTCCTTCCCTGCTACTTCCCACTACAGCACTGCTTCCTCCGAAAAATTCAGCTTTTCCTAAAACCTGCTTTTCTGAATGCCAACACTCAGCTTTGGCTTGGCTTGTTTCCCAGCTGGGATTTTATGCAACACATCCTGCTACATTCTGGCAGCCACATAAAAAAATGATGCCAAGGTGAATTTATTAGTTTATTTCCATTTGTGTTTTTATTTATACATTACATTTCTACCCCCTCCTCTTTCAGAACTGTTCATCCCCTGGCCCAGTTATAAGGTATCGCATCGCCTATTTTTTCTCCTCTCCTCGCAATCAAACCCTGATTCCACACAACACTGATTCAATGAGGCCTTGCAGCATAGAAGATGGGGGGAATACTTTCACTATTCTACCTTTCAGCTTGAATCACGAAATGAGGGAGCAGAAGTCCAGGTTTCTCAGTTCCATTCCACAGCCTTCCTCGGCATTAAGAATTAGTTACAGCTCTAGAGAGACCCATTTGAATTTCTTAAATATAATAATGTATACATTAGTGTTAATTAGGATGTTTAACATCAAAAGGCTAAGTGATGTGGCAGCCTCCATAATCCCCAAATTGCACATAAAGGTATACGTCTATGTGAAATGGTTATAACACCTATATTTCTAACTGTCTCAAATCCATTAAGTGAGTTAATCTGTGAATAACTTTGCTCTGGATAATGTCTTCCTCCTCCACAGCAGAGCTACATTATGTGGCTAAACACCCATATGACTCACTAGTGAAACATAGTACAGTTGAGAGGAAAGGTTGATGGATTGACAGTCATCTCCTATTATTTCAATCTGTTAACTCATGACAATTCCTCCTCATCCTGCTACTAAGTCTTGTTGAGAGCACGATGGATACCCACAGAACTTTCAATGAAACTTTGGTAAGAGCTTTAGCGTGCTCTCCCTCTCCCGGGCGATCTCTGTTCCTAATGTAACTGACCTGGCGCTCTCACAAAGAATCATCTGAGAGCGCCTTTCCACCAGTCACTAGCGCTACCTCTACCACTTTACCTAGTGTGAGACTGAGGCTCTGTGTAAGCATGTTTTCAATCATTGCATTAGGGACTTCTCTAGTGCATCCTACTCTGCTTCACTGCTCCTGACCACATGGTCTCATTCTATACCTGCATCAATAAAGCCACTGGACCAAACTCCTAAATCCTCAAAGGACAATGGGTTGTGTTTCTAGTGTAAAGGAGAGGCAGGACTAGCATATTACTCAAACCATCAGCGACTCAAGTACTTTCTGTTTGACCCCGTTTTAACTGAGGCAGTTGCCTCGAGTAGCTGACGGTTTTGTTCTGTTAAAGACGGTCGTACATGCTATGATGTCATGCTATGATGTCATGCTAGTGCCATGGGGTCAACCCAGGAAACTCACATGGATAATATGGAGGGCAAAGAAACTACAGATCCAGACATTGTGCTCAGATTCAAATCATTTCCCTTACTGTATGGTACAGGTAGCCTAGTGGTTATAGTGTTTGGCCAGTAACTGGAAAGTTGCTGGCTCGAATCTCTGAGCTGAAAAAAAACGTTGTTTTTTTTAAATGTGGTTGTTCTGCATCTGAGCATGGCAGTTAACCCACTGTTCCATAGGCACCCAAAGACGTGGATGTCGATTAAGGCAGTCCCCCGCACCTATCTGATTCAGAGGGGCTGGGTTAAATGCGGAAGACACATTTCAGTTGAATACATTCAGTTGGACAACTGAATTGGTATTCCCCTTTCCCTAATTTTACTACGCTATAGCAGGTGAGATAGCTCTAAAGACAGAATATCAGCACACATGGAGGCCCAGTCAGCAGCAGCTTTCCATTACTATAAAACAAATGATTAAACAATGAATTGCTCTCCTGACAGATGAGGATGGTAGAATACAGGAGTGGTGGTCTACGCTGTTTATGCTTCTGTTCTGCTGTTGTGAATCGATATTCCTGTCATTCCTGACCTTCATAGAGGAGTGTTCTGGTGAACGTTCTGAATGGAGAATGTTGTCAGCTCCAGACCGGTGCTGGGTTGACAGTTTGATCCTAATGAATGGAGTGTTCAACTGGAGCAGGAGGGAGCGGGTGAGAGCGAGAAGGAAGCCAAGATGGTGAGAGATTTGTGGGAAACACTACAAGGCTGTGACCAGGGCACTCCATGAACTTCTCAAATAATTGCTTTTGCACTCTACTTGAAAGGGCACTGTGGGCTCTTCCAAACAACAGGAGGGAGGAAAGAAAAATGACAACACTTTCTTAAACAAAAGTTCCTCTGTAACAGTGAGAAAAAAATATGGATTCACATGTACATAGAGGCACAATCAACAATTATTTTGTTGCATTTCCAGTGAGATCATGTGATAGAGATTCTAATGAGCATTTGAGACCATCTTGGCTCCTGAGTGGCGCAGTAGTCTAAGACACTGCATCTCAGTGTAAGAGGTGCCACGGAAGTACCTGGTTCGAATCCAGGCTGCATCACATCTGGCCGTGATTGGTAGTCCCATAGAGCGGCGCACAATTGGCCCAGCATCGTCCGGGTTTGGCCGGGGTAGGCCGTCATTGTAAATAAGAATTTGTTCATAACTGACTTGCCTAGTTAAATAAAAGGTACAAAAATATAGGAATTCCAACTGAATGTGCCATAGATGTGAATAAGGAAGGCGATACTCCACCACACAAGGCACTTCAAGGTGCAGCACCCGAGGTTTGAGTTCAGACCTGAGCTGCTCTTTTAGACATCAAAGCATACAGTAGAAGTGAATGTACTGTTCTGGAACATGTAAATACTGTATGCATTCAGATGCCACTAGCCCCTATTATATAATATGTCCAATGTGGAGACATACAGTACATTACCATACACTTACACATCAGGATGTTATTTTTGTGCTAGTTTGCTGTACCTGCAACAAAATGCTAGTAATTTTCTTTCATAGCTTGTTCTCTGTCTTCTTTTTAAATAGGGAGCTAATTTGTTTTCGGGACTTTAATTTCCATGACTGATCAAAAAAAATAATTCTCATGTCTCTCTCTTGTCCCTCTGCAGCAAACATATGGTGAGCAATATGTTTGGAACATCCAATCGCAGTAGTATCACAGTGTCGAATCGCAATACATATAGAATCATGAGAACAGCAAGACATATCGTATCAGCACCTAAGTATGGTTATAATACTGTATTGTGAGGTAGGGCAATTCCCAGCCCTACTAGGGAGTGGGTTTAATCACTATGTAGGTGACATACGCAGCTCTACATCTATGATTTATATCTTCTCATGTACTAAATAAATGTTTAAACAAGTATAAGAACATTGCACATTTCTTCCACTGGCCATGGAAATGTAAGGTTTTAAAACATTTAGATGTTGAAAATATGAACGTACTGAGTGATGAAACTGTACTGTATCCAAGTAAAAACAAAGGCATTTTCTATTGTTTTCTTTCTTCTTTGAAAGATCAATGTGTCTGGTGCAGAGATATCTAGTTGAGTTGAGTTCCATTTGTATATTGCATTTTGTTTCTTACCTTATTCTACCCGATCTACCCGAATACTAATATAGCATGTTTTAATGGTTTGGTGCTCCCTGGGATCTAACATGTCATGCATTAACACGAGGTTATGGGCAGGTGAAACTACGGTATTCACCAAGGGCCCGATTCCGACCTAGGCAATGACTTATTTCCTACGCACACCTTTCTTACTCACTTGTCAGTAGTTGGTATTCAGACTTACCTTATGAAGGTTAGGATGTATGAAACAGGTTTGGAGAGCCTTCACACACAAAATACATTGATGAATCAAAAATACAGTGATATGAAAATTGCCACATTCAGTACTTTAACTCATGGTAATGTTGGAATATTAATGTACATAGTATTCTAATAGGGAGAACAGTGTCCCATAGTAGTCTGTACCCTCGTCTGCTGCCTGCACTAACCATGGAACTGTGTGATGACACAGACAAGTATTACGCCATGTGTCAGGTTCAAACTGTTACAGCTTGGTCTGCCCTCCGCTCCATAGTGATTTAACTAGCCTACATGTCTTATTATACTATCAACTGTTACAGCTTGGTCTGCTCTCCGCTCCATAGTGATTTAACTAGCCTACATGTCTTATTATACTATCAACTGTTACAGCTTGGTCTGCTCTCCGCTCCATAGTGATTTAACTAGCCTACATGTCTTATTATACTATCAACTGTTACAGCTTGGTCTGCTCTCTGCTCCATAGTGATTTAACGAGCCTACATGTCTTATTATACTATCAACTGTTACTAATGATCCTCAGCAACAACCACATGACCGTGACGACATGTACAGAGGAAACAAATGGAAGTCAACAAAACAATGGAATTTAATGGAATGATCACGTAGGCTTTACCAACTGAAGGGAACTAACAGTAAATTGGAATTTGAATATGTGTTGTTATTAGACCAACTGACGGCATATACTGATAGTGGCTAATACTTAACACGATATAATTAGGAAACAGAGAAAGTCGAGGTAGCCATTAATCAATACATCCCTGCAATTTAAAAAGCCGTACATTTTAAAATCTGTATAATGGCACAGCATTTCATAAACTTTACTGTGGGGAAGATATGTTGATATGCTTCAGGTTTGCTGCCATATGACTGGTTTCACATTTGTTAAAACAAATGTCATTTATAGTTACAATTCCTTTTCCAAATTGATTACTCAATTACCTACCTCTTATAAAGTTGTAAATTATCCCAGAAACCCTAGACCCACTCCAATTTGCAGACCGCCCAAACAGATACACAGATGATGCAATCTCTATTGCACTCCACACTGCCCTTTCCCACCTGGACAAAAGGAACACTTATGTGAGAATATTATTCATTGACTACAGCTCAGCGTTCAACACCATAGTACCTTCAAAGCTCATCACTAAGATAAGGATCCTGGGACTAAACACCTACCTGTGCAACTGGATACTGGACTTCCTGATGGGCCGTCCCCAGGTGGTGAGGGTAGGTAGCAACACATCTGCCACGCTGATCCTCAACACTGGAGCCCCCAAGGGGTGCATGCTCAGTCCCCTCCTGTTCTCCCACAACTGCATGGCCAGGCACAACTCCAACACCATCATTAAGTTTGCAGACAACACAACAGTGGTAGGCCTGATCACCGACAACGACGAGGCAGCCTATAGGGAGAAGGTCAGAGACCTGGCCGGGTGGTGCCAGAATAACAAACTATCCCTCAACGTAACCAAGACGAGCACGCCCCCATTCTCTTCAACGGGGCTGTAGTGGAGCAGGTTGAGAGCTTCAAGTTCCCTGGTGTCCACATCAACAACAAACTAGAATGGTCCAAACACACCAAGGCGGTCGTGAAGAGGGCACGACAAAGCCTATTCCCCCTCAGGACACTAAAGAGATGTGGCATGGGTCCGGAGGTCCTCAAAAGGTTCTACAGCTGCAACATTGAGAGCATCCTAACTGGTTGCATCACTGCCTGGTACGGCAAGTGCCCGGCCTCCGACCGCAAGGCACTACAGAGGGAAGTGCGTAGGGCCCAGTACATCACTGGGGCTAAGCTGCCTGCCATCCAGGACCTCTACACCAGGCGGTGTCAGAGGAAGGCCCTAAAAAGTGTCAAAGACCCCAGCCATACATTGTTCTCTCTACTACCGCATGGAAAGCAGCACCGGAGTGCCAAGTCTAGGACAAAAAGGCTTCTTAACAGTTTCTATCCCCAAGCCATAAGACTCCTGAACAGGTAATCAAATGGCTACATTGACTATTTGCATTGTGTGCCCCCCAACCCCTCTTTTACGCTGCTGCTACTCTCTGTTTATCATATATGCAGTCACTTTAACTAAACATTCATGTACATACTACCTCAAATGGCCTGAACAACCAGTGCTCCCACACATTGGCTAACCGGGCTATCTGCATTATGTCCCATCACCCACCAACCCCTCTTTTACGCTACTGCTACTATCTGTCCATCATATATGCATAGTCACTTTAACCATATCCACATGTACATACTACCTCAAATCAGCCTGACCAACCGGTGTCTGTATGTAGCCTCGCTACTTTCACTGTAAGGTCTACATCTGTTGTATTCGGCGCACGTGACAAATAAACTTTGATTTAAAATTACACTGCATGGAGGATGGTGTTATTTCTAATCAGATAAAAAATATTTATTTTAAATAGATGCTTTTTCCACTTGGAACCCGTATGATGTTAATGACGATGATGTTGATGTTAGTATGATGATGGTAGTCTCATGTTTCACTAGGGTATTGCATTTGTGAGATGAATTATGATCTGGGAGTGTTGGAGAGAAGGACTAACAAGCAAGCCAATCAGGGATGTTTCAAAGTCAGACCATATCAAGCTTTCTCCACCTCCTTCCTCTAACACCCCCATCCCCCCCTAAACACACACCCTCCCACCTCACCAACAACACTGGTGCCCTGCTACCAATCCATCATGTCGGTCTCTCTCTTTCTTTCCGCTGACAAAGTCTGTCTTGCCGGGGAAGGCAGGCAGGCAGCAGCGGGCCCCGATGAAAAACGATGTGTACATCCGAGCTCTGTCAGTAAAGTAGGTCAGCCTGCTCCTGGCCACACAGGTCAGACCGTCTCACTGGTTGAGTTCCTGATAGCCCTGATAATGAATGAACCTGCCTGTTTTAACACTGTAAGAGATTGATACCGCACACTGAATGATGTAAAGCCCCAGCAAACCATACCATATGGCTGGCATGTGGCTGGAATACAGTGTTTCCTCATCATTCTACCTCCGTATTGTTGTACATAACACCATATGGAATGGTGTCATGTACAATCTACTCTTGAGCATAAAATCAATTCATCTGTTGTGTTTTATTTGTAGAGTGCAATTCCTCTCACTGGCTTCAAATTGTCAGTCTCAGTTTTTTTATGTCATTGTCTCCATCTTGATTGTGTTGATATGAATTCACAGAAGTCATCCTATACAGTTGTTTACTTTCCTAAGGCAAATCAAGTGTACTTGCTTCATGTTATCCAATCAAAATATCTCCTCGATTAACTGTATGTGTTTTGCACCAATATGACAAAGCTCACGTCATTTTTTTAATCCACAATCTGTTAATGCAGTATCACATTAGATGGCTTCAACACATGCACATAACAAATAGTTTTCCATGATGTCAAAATAACACCACAAACATAACTTTATTGAGTATTGCAATTATTGAGTGTTACTGTAAATGCATTCCATTATTTATTATCCAGTCTTTATTTACATAGCAGTAATTCTGTATTCCAAGATGTTCATGTTGTTTGCACCCATTATTAATCATGTTTTCTAAGTGGATCATTTTGGAAAATCATTTTTGGTAGGCTAATGAAATACTATCTACCAATTAGAACACACTGATCCACCTTGATTACATTGTTGCCTAAATTTAACACCATCAACGACTTCAAAAACAGCCACAACAGTTTCATCTAATTGAAAGTGACAACACGTCTGAGACAAAGCCATTCTGAACCATAATGGGTATCTTGTCTCCGTTACACCCTGTTAGAGTCCCACTCAACTGAGGTTACAGGAGCAACTCAGCCAAACCAAATTCTTTACAATCATTGATCAGCCTGTTCCCAGGATTGTTTACTCGGATTGGTGCAGTTACGTGAATAGAGTGGAAGACAAACGACATAACCGATTTACAGTAGTTGCTAAGTTGAGAAACAACCATTTTCCATGAAATAAAAGTTCATGTTAATCGTGGACAGGAGAGGAGACTATTAACAGCAGGTACTGGCATCCAGAGTGTCCAAGAAGAGCTGTTTCAGTCACCTCCTGTTACTTTGACATCTCCTGTGTAACTGAACAAAGGAAAAACACGACAAAGAAAAGCCGCTCTCTCGCCAGACCATGTTTCCTTTCACTTTTCCTGTCATTGTACTTGTGTATTGATGCAGTTTCTGCATGTATCTGGGGCCATAAAGCCAGAGAGAGCCAGAGCGGCTCCAGGGAATAAAGTCCACTCTGGATCAGGGACAGCGGGGGTGATTGGAGCTCTGCTTGGTGTAGGCCGCATGGGTCACTCTGGCTAGGCCTCTTTGTGATTGTACCGGAGGAAAATGGATTTAATCCCACTCATCACAAAGACATGCCTATGCACACACTGGAATGCACAGTGCAGGCTCACATGCAAAACACACACACACACACACACACCAATGAAGAGATGAAAGGTATCTTCTCCTTAACAAGCATCCCTGTTTCACACTAAATAGGACAATACAGCTACTGCTATGACTACAGAAATCCCAATTTACTGTAACAATTAGAACAATCTATGACTGTCATTGTTTTTGAAAATCACTTTCAATCTGTCATGTAATTTATCATTAGGGTGACTTTCTGATATTTTAAATCATTTCTGTTCAATCATCCATAAATTCTCTCTGGCTAAAACTGTTGGTGCCCATCACAGAAATCACGAATGTTGAAACACAGAGCTGAGTGACAAGTCACATCTGCTCGAACGCTCATTAAGAACTATCAATTGAAACAACAGCCATCTGGTAGAAGGGAACAAGAGAGAGCAGGGGCGAAGCTACAAATGAGGACACCGAAGTGGGCCCCCATTGATTTTGTTAGTCACTCTCACTCAGATGTCATATTTAAATGGCATAAGTCAAGGCCAAATGTGTAGACTTGAAGGAAATTAGCTTTTAAAACTGCAAAAAAATAAAATGGGAGAGGAAGTGTTGATCAGTTTAATAAGAATAAAAGTTGAGCCAGAATGCTGGAGAGGAGTGTGTTCAGGAGAGCTGGAGCGAGCTGGCAGCCTTAAGGCCCTCCAAGATGAGGGGCCCTCCCAGTCTCGACCTCTATTCACTTTTCGCTCTACTACTTTAACATGCCTACTGGGGGGGGACACACACCTAATGGTTGTTGTGATTTGTTACTCTGAAAGGTGAAAATAACTCTGCTACTTCATGTTAACATCTGAGGTAAACAGACAGAGACAGCAATTAGGAGACGATCAACATGGAAGAAAACTGCTAGTTAACACTTCTTAGGGCTGAGATCCCGCTAACGGATCGATATGACAACAGCCAGTGAAAGTGCAGAGCGCATAAATTCAAAACAGAAATCCCATAATTAAAATTCCTCAAACATAGAAGTATTACACACCATTTTAAAGATAGACTTCTTGTTAATCCCACCACAGTGTCCGATTTCAAATAGGCTTTACGGTGAAAGCACCACAAATGATTATGTTAAGTCAGAGCCAAGTCACAGAAAAATAAAGCCATTTTTCCAGCCAAAGAGAGGAGCCACAAAAATCAGAAATAGAGATAGAATTAATCACTAACCTTTGATGATCTTCATCAGATGACACTCAAAGGACTTCATCTTACACAATACATGTATGTTTTGTTCGATAAAGTTCATATTTATATAAACAAATCTCAGTATACATTGGCGCGTTTTCAGTAGTTCCAAAAACATCCTGTGATTTTGCAGAGAGCCACATCAATTTACAGAAATTCTCATAATAAATGTTGATGAAAATACAAGTGTTATGGATGGAAATTTAGATACACCTCTCAATGCAACCGCTGTGTCAGATTTCAAAAAAGCTTTACGGAAAAAGCAACCCTTGCAATAACCTGAGTACGGCGCTCAGTGACCAAACAAGCCAAAAAGATATCCGCCATATTGTGCAGTCAACAGAAGTCAGAAATATTATAAATATTCACTTACCTTTGATGATCTTCATCAGAATGATCCCAGGAATCCCAGTTCCACAATAAATGTTTGTTTTGTTCGATAATATCCATCATTTATGTCCAAAAAGCTACTTTTGTTAGCGCGTTTTGTAAACAAATCCAAACTCACGAAGCGCGTTCACTAGGAGCAGACGAAATGTCAAAAAGTTCTGTTACAGTCCGTAGAAACATGTCAAACGATATATAGAATCAATCTTTAGGATGTTTTTAACATAAATCTTCAATAATGTTCCAACCGGAGAATTCCTTTGTCTTCATAAATGCAATGGAACGTGAGCTAACTCTGAGCGAGCGTCATGAGCTTGTGGCACTCTGCCAGACCACTGACTCAAAGAGCCCTTGTGAGCCCTTCCTTTACAGTAGAAGCCTCAAAAAAGTGTAAAGATTATTGACATCTAGTGGAAGCCTTAGGAAGTGCACCATGACCAATATCCTACTGTATCTTCAATAGGGAATGAGTTGAAAAATGACCAACCTCAGATTTCCCACTTCCTGGTTGGATTTTTCCTCAGGTTTTTACCTGCCATATGAGTTTTGTTATACACACAGACATCATTCAAACAGTTTTAGGATCTTCAGAGTGTTTTCTATCCAAATACTAAACTAATACTATGCATATATTAGCAACTGGGACTGAGTAGCAGGCAGTTTACTCTGGGCACCTTATTCATCCAAGCTACTCAATACTGCCCACAGCCATAAGAAGTTAAGCACTATGGACACTGTCCGTACTGTGAGACGCCTAAGACAGCGCTGCAGGGAGACAGGATGGACAGCTGATCATCTTCGCAGTGGCAGACCATGTGTAACAACACCTGCACAGGATGGGTACATCTGAACATCAGACCTGCGGGACAGGTGCAGGATGGCAGCAACAACTGCCAGAGTTACACCAGGAACACACAATCCCTCCATCAGTGCTCAGACTGTCCGCATTAGGCAGAGAGAGGCTGGACTGAGGGCTTGTAGGGCTGTTGTAAGGCAGGTCCTCACCAGACATCACTGGCAACAACGTTGCCTATGGACACAAACCCACCATCGCTGGACCAGACAGGACAGGCAAAAAGTGCTCTTCACTGACGAGTGGCGGTTTTGTCTCACCAGGGGTTATGGTCGGATTCATGTTCATCGTCGAAGGAATGAGTGTTACACCAAGGCCTGTACTCTGAAGAGGGATCAATTTGGAGGTGGAGGGTCCGTCATGGTCTGGGGCGGTGTGTTACAGCATCATCGGACTGAGCTTGTCGTCATTGCAGGCAATCTCAATGCTGTGTGTTACAGGGAAGACATCCTCCTCCCTCATGTGGGACCCTTCCTGCAGGCTCATCCTGACATGACCCTGCAGCATTACAATGTCACCAGCCATACTGCTTGTTCTGTGAGTGATTTCCTGCAAGACAGGAATGTCAGTGTTCTGCCATGGCCAGCGAAGAGCCCGCATCTCATCCCTAGGGCCATTCCCCCCAGAAATGTCCAGAAACTTGCAGGTGCCCTTGGTGAAAGAGTGGGGGTAACAAGAACTGGTAAATCTGGTGCAGTAGATGAGGAGGAGATGCACTGCGGTACTTAATGCAGCTGGTGAACACACCAGATACTGACTGTAACTTTATTCCATTTCTGTTAGGTGCATGTCTGTGGATCTTGTTCAGTTTATGTCTCAGTTGTTCATACAAATATTTATACATGCTATGTTTGATGAAAATAAACACAGTTTACAATGAGAGGATGTTTTTTGTTGTTGAAGAGTTTAAGTAGACTGTGATGGTTCAGCAGCATGGACAGTACCATGTGTTGCAATTTCCTTAATAGATAGACAGTGGTGGTTCAGCACCATCGACAGCTACACAGCGCACTCCAGCAGGACACTGCCATGGTTCAGCACCATGGACAGTGCCACATGTTACAATTTATTTCAACCTGGTGTAATTCAGCACCATGGACAGCAAGAAGGAGGTAGAGGGAAAGGAGGACAGCAAGTGGAGGACAGAACTTTAATCAGCACCATGGACAGCATTGTGTGATTCAAGTCACATTATGGACAGGCTGGTGTGATTCAGCACCATGGACAGCATTAGATTTACACCCAATGACAGGCTGGTGTGATTCATCACCATGGACAGTTTTAGATTTACCCCCAATGACAGGCTGGTGTGATTCAGCACCACGGACAATGTTAAAATTAACCAGGATAGGAGGCTCTAGACATTCAGCACCATGGAAAGCTACACAGAGAACACTAGCAGGCGGAGCGGCTCAATACATTACAAATTCACACCTCTCAATTGGCCATATGTACGAATTTGTATGTATTTGTGTTGGCAGAGACAATGTCATTAGTGAAACTAGCTCAAAGCAGGCATGCTGCTGTTTTCACAGGCAATTTTTATTTTATTTTTATAGAGGAACGGTTAGTTTGGGAAAGCTCTATAGCTCTAACCTCTGAAAAAAAAACAAGCCTATCACCCCCAGACCTCATGGGTCCATTTCTAACTCAAGATTTGAAAAAACTATGGTCCAAATCAGATACTAGGTACTATTCTTATTGAATATTATCTAAATCCTAGAAATTTAAAATGTCCAATTTGGGTGCAATCAATTGTTAATTTCTCAGAGATTAAATTATACTTTAACTAAATAATACTTCTGGAATGCTTATCTGTTTCTAACTTTTCAACAATCTGAGATGGCTTGCTGAAACGAAATGGAATGACCCCTTGTCGTCATCCAGTGTGACCCCGCCACATTTATCTGGTCCAGATCTAGACTGACTGTGCAGTTGTGTAATACTGTAGGACAGTGTTAGCTGTAACAAATTCCTGGGGTTTTCATCTCAGATTTTTTAATGAGGGTGTGTGTACCACTAATCCACAACACTACTGGAGGACCTCCAAGGCTAGAGCCAAGGCCAAGTGAGGCCGCTGTGTAATCCTACCCAGATAACATGCCCTTCCATCTCATTTCCTACCATTATCAGCCCACTGGACTCCTGCATGCATTTTTAATCCCATTTGCATATCCTCTGAAGACCACTTTTAACCCTAAAAGCGTCAACATATTTTTAGGTTAAAAGCGCTAACTGGGATAATTGTTCTTCTATTCAGAATATGTTTATTTTTTCCCCCTATCAACACACAAATAATTTCATATACCCCTTTCATATCCTCCGAAGACCCCTTTTAACCCTTAACACTTGAGGGACCAAAATTAAAATGTTATTTAAAAATAAATATGAAAAGCATGTACATAACCATAATATAAATTGAAAGGGAGCAGATTGTAGATTTATTAGACCAAAAGATGAGGACACAACAGTTCACCTGACACAAGACTGAATGCAAACATTACACTCGATTTTATGTGCATTTTACATTTACTGTACTTTTCACCATATTTGTTGATAACAAAATCTGAAAATACTCTGGATACATTAAGTAACATGATAAGAATATTCATGGAAATGTGGGGTGGGGAGAGGACTAACTGGTGTCTCCAAGTGGCCTCACACCTCTGCAGAGTGTGCACAGTTCCTATAACATTTCAATACCTTTTCATGGCTCAAAGAGTCTTCAACTATAAGGTCCTTTTTTTATCTCTCCTAGCTGTGCCATTGAGGAACTAGAGTATTTGCATTTGTAGTTTTGTTTGGAACACAACCCTACAACCCCAGCATCAACAACTACTGTTGTTGTTTACGCAATCCAAAACAGCCCATTATAAATAGCAATCTGGGTCAGGTGGGCATACTTTAAAAGAATGTTCTATTGCCACCACGGCTAGCTAAGTTATAAAATACGATATTACAGTGTTAGGCTTTCACAATGCAAAGAGAAGGAGTCATGAGTGCATTCAGGTACATGTGCCTCGGCTAATTATCTTCACAATTTCTAAGCTCATTCTGTTCAGAATAACCCAGGACATGACACCATGTCATCTTGTAACTGTACATCAAACATAGTGGATCATAAAATGTTGACACTGTATATGACATGAGTTCAGTTTTATGATACGGAAATGTGTAATGCACATTTGGACGGGTGGGTGGCTTGCATGTATGACATCAAAGCGGTATTTATTATAATACTTAACATCTATGGAAGACCAGACCTGCCATAACAGAATTCTATGAATAAATAAATAAATGCACACAAATAGAGAAATGTATCAATAAATCCACACATAAATAAATTAGCAAGGAAAAACAAAAATACGAACCAAAATGTATTAATTTTCTCTTCATCATCTGAATGTACTTAATTATTTATCTAGAGATGATCTAATTACTCAAACTGTAATTCATTTTATTCATGTATTTACTTCAAAAATTTCTTCCTCCAATATGATGATGAGGGGATGTCAAACGTCTGTGGGTGGTATCTACCACACCATTGGTTGATCAATGTCATGGCGCATTGCTCAATTGCTTTTGTCTGCTATGTGAAGATACTCACCCACAATAACAATTTGCCACAATAGTAGAATTTGTGTTTCGCCTTCAAAATAAAGGTTCTGCATTGAAACTGATGCAAACAGATACAAATAGTGGAATCAGGTCATATTTTGAATAGATAATGCTTAACATGTTTGGATTATATAAATTCAACAAAATACTATCATTTGTTTTGTTTGCATATGGGGTATACTGTATGCATTGTACAGCCTTGTCTAAGGATCTTGGGTTCATGAAATATTCACAACTGTGAAGAGTTTACACAAATATTAGCATCGTAGCTCTTATTGCTGGCCTTTGACAACACTATGAAATGAGCCACATTAGCTCACCAGTCAACCTACTGTGTATTGAACATCCATATTGCAATGCACCGCCTTACCTATGGATCTTGGGTCCATGAAATTGGGTAACAGCCTACACAGTGAAACCCACAGAACATAACTGTGGAGTGTACACAAATATTGTGGCTAATCTTTATCATGCTTCATATAGGTGGTTCTGGCAGTGTTGGCCGCTGCTAATATTATTATTATTATTTTATTTTTTTCACCTTTATTTAACCAGGTAGGCTAGTTGAGAACAAGTTCTCATTTGCAACTGCGACCTGGCCAAGATAAAGCATAGCAGTGTGAACAGACAACACAGAGTTACACATGGAGTAAACAATTAACAAGTCAATAACACAGTAGAAAAAAAAACGGGAGTCTGTATACATTGTGTGCAAAAGGCATGAGGAGGTAGGCGAATAATTACAATTTTGCAGATTAACACTGGAGTGATAAATGATCAGATGGTCATGTACAGGTAGAGATGTTGGTGTGCAAAAGAGCAGAAAAGTAAATAAATAAAAACAGTATGGGGATGAGGTAGGTAAAAATGGGTGGGCTATTTACCGATAGACTATGTACAGCTGCAGCGATCGGTTAGCTGCTCAGATAGCAGATGTTTGAAGTTGGTGAGGGAGATAAAAGTCTCCAACTTCAGCGATTTTTTCAATTCGTTCCAGTCACAGGCAGCAGAGAACTGGAACGAAAGGCGGCCAAATGAGGTGTTGGCTTTAGGGATGATCAGTGAGATACACCTGCTGGAGCGCGTGCTCCATCGTGAGTCCATTGCCATCGTGACCAGTGAACTGAGATAAGGCAGAGCTTTACCTAGCATGGACTTGTAGATGACCTGGAGGCAGTGGGTCTGGCGACGAATATGTAGCGAGGGCCAGCCGACTAGAGCATACAGGTCGCAGTGGTGGGTGGTATAAGGTGCTTTAGTGACAAAACGGATGGCACTGTGATAAACTGCATCCAGTTTGCTGAGTAGAGTGTTGGAGGCAATTTTGTAGATGACATCGCCGAAGTCGAGGATCGGTAGGATAGTCAGTTTTACTAGGGTAAGTTTGGCGGCGTGAGTGAAGGAGGCTTTGTTGCGGAATAGAAAGCCGACTCTAGATTTGATTTTCGATTGGAGATGTTTGACATGAGTCTGGAAGGAGAGTTTACAGTCTAGCCAGACACCTAGGTACTCATAGATGTCCACGTATTCAAGGTCGGAACCATCCAGGGTGGTGATGCTGGCCAGGCGTGCGGGTGCAGGCAGCGAACGGTTGAAAAGCATGCATTTGGTTTTACTAGCGTTTAAGAGCAGTTGGAGGTCACGGAAGGAGTGTTGTTTGGCATTGAAGCTCGTTTGGAGGTTAGATAGCACAGTGTCCAAGGACGGGCCGGATGTATATAGAATGGTGTCGTCTGCGTAGAGGTGGATCATGGAATCGCCCGCAGCAAGAGCAACATCATTGATATATACAGAGAAAAGAGTCGGCCCGAGGATTGAACCCTGTGGCACCCCCATAGAGACTGTCAGAGGACCGGACAGCATGCCCTCCGATTTGATACACTGAACTCTGTCTGCAAAGTAGTTGGTGAACCAGGCAAGGCAGTCATCCGAAAAACCGAGGCTACTGAGTCTGCCGATAAGAATATGGTGATTGACAGAGTCGAAAGCCTTGGCAAGGTCGATGAAGACCTTTGGTAGCATTGCCTTTAAATTGTTTAACTTGAGTCAAATGGTTTGGGTAGCCTTCCACAAGCTTCCCACAATCAGTTGGGTGAATTTTGGCCCAATCCTCCTGACAGAGCTGATGTAACTGAGTCAGGTTTATAAACAATCCATCTCCAGATAATCTGCTTCTCCATGTGGAGGCATCAAAAGACTTGGGTCGGCTAGCTGCCATTAACTAGCCAACTATCTTTAAACTGCTGGGGGAACGCTGGCCAGCTAACATCAGCTGACTACCACCCACAACGAGCTAATTGGACTCAAGCTAGGTTTCTAGAAAATAACAACTAGCTATATAATTGGTAGCTATATTTTAAAGACTAGCTAATCACTATTCGAACAGTTTTTGTCAAACTACTTCGTTCCTCTGTTTGTATATATATTTTTTGGTGACCTAAAGTTGTCCAGAAAAATGCCCCTCCTGAATATACTTCAAATAGATTGCGTTGTTTTCATATAATTTGGCTGATTAGTGGGCTTTTGCACATTTACATGGGTGTTTCATTAGCTAGTTAGCTAAGTTACTGAGAGACTAAGTTCATTCTTATTCATGTTTTTGTTGCATTTCAGGTGGAGTGGCATTGCTAACAGGCCAATTATATATATACACAGTTGAAGTCAGAAGTTCACCTTAGCCAAATACATTTCAACTCTTTTGTTCACAATTCCTGACATTTAATCCTAGTAAAAAATCCCTGTCTTAGGTCAGTTAGGATCACCACTTTTAAGTGAAATGTCAGAATAATAGTAGAGAGAATGATTTATTTCTGCTATTATTTCTTTCTTCACATTCCCAGTGGTTCAGAAGTTTACATACACTCAATTAGTATTTGGTAGCATTGCCTTTAAATTGTTTAACTTGAGTCAAATGGTTTGGGTAGCCTTCCACAAGCTTCCCACAATCAGTTGGGTGAATTTTGGCCCAATCCTCCTGACAGAGCTGATGTAACTGAGTCAGGTTTATAGGCCTCCTTGCTCGCACACACTTCCTTCGTTCTACCCACTAATTTTCTACAGGATTGAGTTCAGGGCTTTGTGATGGCCACTCCAATACCTTGACTTTGTTGTCCTTAATTAAGACATTTTGCCACAACTTTGGAAGACCCATTTGTGACCAAGCTTTAACTTCCTGACTGATGAGATGTTGCTTCAATACATCCACAACATGTGGAGATGTACATTTTTATTCTGAGGTCTTGATTGATTTCTTTAGATTTTCCCATGAATTCGAGCAAAGAGGCACTGAGTTTGAAGGTAGGCCTTGAAATCAGAAGAGGCACTGAGTTTGAAGGTAGGCCTTGAAATCAGAAGCTTCTAAAGCCATGACACCATTTTCTGGAATTTTCCAAGATGTTTAAAAGGCACAGTCAACTTAGTGTATGTAAACTGGAATTATGATACATTGAATTATAAGTGAAATAATCGGTCTGTAAACAATTGTTGCAAAAATTACTTGTGTCATGCACAAAGTAGATGTTCTATACAAATTGCCAAAACGTTATTTTGTTCACAAGAAATTTGTGGAGTGGTTGAAAAATGAGTTTTAATGACTCCAACCTAAGTGTATGTAAACTTCTGACTTCAACTATATATATATATATATATATATATATATATATATATATATATATATATATATATATATTATATATACACACACACACAAACTATTTTTTAAATATATTTTCCTGTATTACTTTCTAACCCTACCACCCCTCCCCTAATTGGAGTAAACTAACCAACAACCATGCTTAGGCTTCTACTTCGGCCCATACGTGCTATGTAAACTTTACAGGCAAAGTCTATTTTACAATAGTAAAATGGTCTTTATTCTTACTCCTTCCTCTAACTTCAACCTCACCCATCTATTTCTTTCACAACCGTTCCGAATCTTTATATGTTTTACAGACTCAGTATGTTTGACATTAGTTAACTTGTTATTAGTTGTTATTGTTCCCAACCTTCAGCTCCTTTCAACCCCTCCCATCTATCTCTTAACACCATCCATATTGGGTTTTGCCATATTTTTCAAATGTTTAGTGATGTTTCACAAAAAGTTCTGAACCTTTCTATTCTCAGAATTTCTACAGATTTTAAATAAAAATTACATTTTTTTGCTAAAACTATTATTATAGTCAATCAATCAATAATATGACTTTTCAGATCACCCAGAAGTGCTATCTGCAGAGTTAGCTCCAGATAAATTTTGCAATTCTTCAGTCATTCCTGGACCTGTGACCAAAAACAAGCTGCATATGGACAGTACAAAAATAAATGATCTAATGATTCTGTCTCTTCGTAGCAAAATTTGCAGAGCTGGGAAGATTGTATCCCCATTATATATATATATATATATATATAAATAAAACATTCTATTAGTTGCAATAATTTTGTAAAATAAATTCAAATTGAAAAATTGGTTTTGAATCCGGCATCATTTAGTGTATCAGTTCATAAACCATGTGCCTGGTACCATGGGAATCGGTACATCCAAAATCTCTTCACAACTATTTTGCAATATATAGGGAAGAGCTGTCAATTTTTTGGTCCTTAAATGAAACTGGTATACGTTTTTATTTATCTCAATTATCTTTAACCAATTATGGACTTTAATGCAGGGCTGCCAGACAGTTTCCCTACTTTTTTCCCCTTCGGCTTTCCTCTTTCCAGTTTGTTAGCTGTACTTTTGATATTTTGTATATATTTTTTTTTACACCATTTAACTAGGCAATTCAGTTAAGAACAAATTTTTATTTACAATGACAGCCTAGGAACAGTGCGTTAACTGCCTTGTTCAGGGGCAGAATGACAGATTTTTAAATTGTCAGCTCGGGGAGTCGATCGAGCAACCTTTCAGTTACTGGCCCAACACCCTAACCACTGGGCTACCTGCCGCCCTAGTTATATGACCCTAAGCAAACTGCTAAAGCAACACTCGAGTGGTTTACGGGGAAACATTTAAATGTATTGGAATGGCCTAGTCAAAGCCCAGACCTCAATCCAAATGAGGATCTGTGGTATGACTTAAATATTGCTGTACATCAGCGGAACCCATCCAACTTGAAGGAGCTGGAGTAGTTTTGCCTTGAAGAATGGGCAAATATCCCAGTGGCTACATGTGCCAAGCTAATAGAGACATACCCCAAAGAGACTTAAAGCTGTAATTGCTGAAAAAGGTGGATCTTTCTTGTTTAACAAGAAAAAATATTTTGCATCTTCAAAGTGGTAGGCATGTTGTGTAATCAAATGATACAAACCTCACAAAATCCATTTCAATTCCAGATTGTAAGGCAACAAAATAGGAAAAATGCCAAGGGGGGTGAATACATTCACAATCCACTGTATATGTCACTACCTTTGATTCCTTCCCCAGGCATTATTGTTTTTGTTTGAGTTTCATGTCAGTGTGCTTGTAGTGGTGCTTGTTTTGAATTATGTTCTGTTTATTTTATTAAAACACTCACTCCCTGAACTTGCTTCCCGACTCTCAGTGCACATCATTACAGAATAACGCCTCACCAAAGCGAAGCATCAGGGTTTTTGTTTTGTGTTGGAGGGTGGGTC
The DNA here is from genome assembly GCF_034236695.1 of Oncorhynchus nerka. Taxonomy (NCBI): domain Eukaryota; kingdom Metazoa; phylum Chordata; class Actinopteri; order Salmoniformes; family Salmonidae; genus Oncorhynchus; species Oncorhynchus nerka. The sequence goes on from NC_088408.1 coordinate 16,695,265, forward strand.
TGGGTGTCCGAACCGGAACTACCTGGGGGGCCTCTGCCGGTTTCTCCGGTTCCCATGCCTCAGCTGGCTCGACGGGGTGCCATACCCCAGCGGGATCAATAGGCTCCCATGCCTCAGCTGGCTCGATACCAGGCGGTGATGTAACCGGGCAGGATGCTTTCGATGGTGCAGCTGTAGAACCTTCTGAGGATCTGGCGACCCATGCCAAAACTTTTCAGTCTCCTGAGGGGGAAAGGCTTTGTTGTGCCCTCTTCACGACTGTCTTGGTATGTTTGGACCATGATAGTTCATTGGTGATGTGGACACCAAGGAACTTGAAACTCTTGACTCACTCCACTACAGCACCATCGATATCTTGATTTGGATCTCTTTTAGTCCCCATTTGGACTCATCTTCCAAGAGTTCTTAAACATTCAAATACAATTTATAATACGAACACATTTCCACATATAACACACTATTACAAACATACATAATATACTAACATAATGACCCAATAAATACTCAATCTAAAATTATCTTATCGATTGATGACCAATCAAGAACATTGTGCATGACTGCAACAGAAGAACCATATCTCCACCTTAAAACAATCCTTGCTGCTTTATTCTGTGCATTCTGCAGCCTCCTAACTTCACTTGATGATGCATTTCCCCAGACCACAGAACAGTAGTTCACCTGACTCTCAATTAATGCTTGTGTTATTTGCTGAATAATTTTTCCTGGTAAATATTTAGCTATCCTTCTGATTATGCTGTTTTAATATTTTTTTTTACATAGATGAGTTATTTGAGACGACCATGATAAGCAGTTGTCTAGCTGCACGACCAATAGTTTGGTTTCTGCCATTTCTTAAATTTGTACTCCTCCCATACTTAATTCTATCCCATGCTGTTTTTGCCTTTTCCCTGCATAAATTGTAGTATCATCTGCAAATATAGTAGCTTGAGTTTCAGCTAAGGCATAGGGAAGGTTGTTGGTATATATTAAATAGAGGCCCAAGGCAGCTGCCCTGCGATATTCCACAGTTTAACACGAGGGGCAGAAAATGAACCATTGATATAGGTGGACTGTTTCCTGTCAGTTAGTTATGACTGCACCCAATTCAATGCTACCTCCTTAAAACCATAATGCATTCATTTTGTCAAAATTATTTAATGATCCACTAAATCAAATGCTGCACTGAAATCTAAAAATAGTACACCTACAAACCTGCCATTATCCATAGCATTGAGCCACTGATCAGTCATGTCAACCAATGCAGTGGTAGTGGAATGGTTTTTGCAATAAGCATGCCGATTGGCTGTAATTAGATCATTCTTTTTCATGTACTCCCATATTTGTCGACTCACAATACCCTCCAATATCTTACTGAGTGTAGGGAGTAGACGAATTGGTTGACTATTGGCAGGAGTAATGGGTTCTATGCTGTGTTTTGGAATAGGACACAGTTTCGTATGCTTCCATACATTTGCAAACATCCCCTTTTCCAGTGACCAATTAAATATGTATCTCAGTGGAACTGCAGTCTGGGGAGCAGCACATAGAAAATAAATGTTAATAGGGCCTGTTTGGACCGCCTTTCCTGTAGTCCACGATCAGCTTGCTCACATTGAGGGAGAGATTTTTGTCAGTTCTCTTACCTCCTCCCTATAGGCCTTCTCATCGTTGTCGGTGATCAGGCCTACCACTGTTGTGTCGTCAGTAAACTTAATGATGCTGTTGGAGTCATGTTTGGCCACGCAGTCGTGGGTGAACAGGGAGTACAGGAGGGGACTAAGTACACACCCCTGAGGGACCCCAGTGTGAAGGATCAGTGTGGCAGACGTGTTGTTGCCTAATCTTACCACCTGGGGTCGGCCCATCAGGAAGTCCAGGATCCAGTTGCAGAGGGAGGTGTTTAGTCCCAGAGACGTTAGCTTAGTGATGAGTTTTGTGGACACTATGGCGTTGAACGCTGAGCTGTAGTCAATGAACAGCATTCTCACATAGGTGTTATTTTTTTCAAGGTGGGAAAGAGCAGTGTGGAGTACGGTTGAAATTGCATTATCTGTAGATCTGTTGGGGCAGTGTGTGAATTGGAGTGGGTCTAGAGTATCCGGGAGGGTGCTGTTGATGCTTTCAAAGCACTTCATGGCTACCAACGTGAGTGCTACGGGGCGGTAATCATTTAGGCAGGTTACCTTCACTTCCTTGGACACTGGGACTATGGTGGTCTGCTTGAAACATGTAGGTATTACAGACTCGATCAGGGAGAGGTTGAAAATGTCAGTGAAGACACTTGGTTCGTGCATGCTTTGAGTACACGTCCTAGTGATCCGTCTGGCCCAGATTTGTTGATGTTGACCTGTTTAAAGGTTTTGTTCACATCGGCTATCGAGAGCATTATCACACAGTCATCCCAAACAGCTGGTGCTCTTGTGCACGCTTCAGTCTTGCTTGCCTAGGAGCAAGCATAAAAGGCATTTAGCTCGTCTGGTAGGCTCGCGTCACTGGGCAGCTCGCGCCTTGGTTTCCCTTTGTAGTCCGTAATAGTTTTCGAGCCCTGCCACATCCGACGAGCCTCAGAGCCAGTGTAGTAGGATTCAATCTTAATCCTGTATTGACGCTTTGCTTGTTTGATGGTTTGTCTGAGGGCATAGCAGGATTTCTTATAAGCATCCGGATTAGTCTCCCGCTCCTTGAAACTGGCAACTCTAGCCTTTAGCTCGATGCGGATGTTGCCTGTAATCCATGGCTTCAGGTTGGGATATATACATACTGTTACTGTGGGGATGACGTCGTCGATGCACTAATTGATGGTTAGCCTATTCCAATCTAGCCTATTCCAGTCTGTGCTAGCAAAACAGTCCTTTAGTGTAGCATCCGCGTCATCTGACCACTTCCGTATTGAGCTGGTACTTCCTGCTTTAGTTTTTGCTTGTAAGTAGGAATCAGGAGGATATAATTATGGTCAGATTTGCCAAATGGAGGGCGGGAAAGAGCTTTGTATGCATCTTTGTGTGTGGAGTGAAGGTGGTCTAGGATTCTTTTTCCTCTGGTTGCATGTGACATTTGGCAAAAATGTTGGTAAAACTGATTTAAGTTTGCCTGCATTAAATTCCCCGGCCACTAGGAGCGCCACTTCTGGGTGAGCATTTTCTTCATTGCCTATGGCCTTATAGAGTTGGTTGAGAACGGTCTTAGTGCCAGCTTTGTTCTGTGGTGTTAAATAGACGGCTACGAATAATATAAATGACAACTCTCTTGGTAGATTGTGTAGTCTACAGCTTATCATAAGTTTCTCTACCTCAGGTGAGAAATACCTTGAGAATTCTTTAATATTAGACATTGCGCACCAGCTGTTATTGACAAATAGACTCACACCCCCACCCCTCGTCTTTCCTCTGTTCTGCGGTGCATTGTAGATTCTGCCAGGTCTATATTATCCGTATCATCATTCAGCCATGTTCTGGTGAAACATAAGATATTACAGTTTTAATGTCCTGTTGGTAGGATAATCTTAATCAGAGGTCATCAATTTTATTTTCCAATGATTGCACGTCAGCAGGAAGAATGGATGGCAGTGGAAGTTTACTCGCTCGTCTGCGGATTCTCAGATGGCAGACCGATCTGCGGCCCCTTTTCCTGCGTCTTTTCTTCAAGCAAATTAAGGAGATCTGGGCCTGTTCCAGTGAAAGCAGAATAGCCTTCTCGTCGGGCTCGTTCAAGGAAAAGGTTTCTTCCAGTCCGCGGTAAGTTATCGCTGTTCTAAAACCGTTTGCTCCGTTCGGTGGGTGTGCCGGGTTGTGGCTTGAAGCAATGAGTGACGTATTTTAAAGGGCAGTGGTGCAATTTGAACCCACAACCCAACCCTCCCTGTTTTTTAACTGGCCGTTCAGTACAGCACCGTTTTCATTCAATTGAGTGTTCTATTAAGTTATGTGCTGAATGCAGCCCTGACCAATTGAGCTAAATGATCATTTCAGTGATTGCTTAAATTAAACACAACTGGTCCTCCAGGTTGGTTAAATCAGAAACATGAAGTGCCTGTGGCACTCCAGGACCAGGGTTGCCTACCCCTTCCCTAGAGATATTGGTCAATGCTTATTAACTGAATATTGTATGTGAATTTCCATATATTAATAACCAGGTTTCCAGCCAACCTTTTTGTGAGTAAAGTGCTTGTAGTAGAAAAAAATCATTACAGGCTTGATGGAAACAGAAACATTTTCGTAAAACTTTTAAAATGTAGATCAAACAAAATACGTTAGACAAGGTGGGATCTGTTTATGTCTGTAAAATTAATATGCGAGAAATGTCGGTGGAAACCCTTTTACGTTCAAATATTGATATAATAACGATCACATCAGCGTAAAACACACTACGACTAATCAGGAAAGAATTCAGTTTATTCGACTACAGATTAAATAATTTATGATGAACTTTACAGGATGTTGAATGTGCAAGTGATGAGCTTGATGTTCCTTTCTAATAAATATAAATAAATAATGGTCTTATTCTGGTGACATGATTATCGATGCTTAGCTGCCATTTGACAAATAAAAATGATATTGCTCTTTTGTCCATAATAATCTAATCATGTAGGCTATACCTGCACTCTAGCCAACAGCACGCAGTTACAGTGAGAGAACTGTCGGCAGAGTTAAAAATGCGATGGAATCCCAAATAACTAGTATTTTTTATTCGGTACATGGGTATTTAACTGCAAAATGGCTTTTTATGTGCACTATGTCATCATACACAGCCTTTAATCAATTTCATGGAAACACAAACTCCTGGTGGGAAAATGTGCATATTGTTTTTATGCAAATTTTTGAATATTCGCATGAAAATCTGTTGCCAATTGGATGGAAACCTAGCTAATGACACTAACAAAAGGGTGGAAATGTTCCACAACATGTGCAATAAATCCTAACATGGCTTTAGTGAAGAATGATACATGATGTGACATGGGCTTGGATGGTGGCACACATCTTCTTCAAGCTTTCTGACTGAATACTTGAATACTCTGTCAACAATTATTGTATGTAACCACTCAAATTCATACAAACTCCTACGGATGCAAACATTGACTTACATTCACTATATCTGCTTGTCCCGTTCTTCAATCTTGTCTGGGATATATATTGTAGTTGACTGACCTGTGTGATGTATCTGACATGCATTAATAAAAATGTATTCACCCTGGACATGAGACTTGCATTTACTTTTCGACTTTTGAATCATAAGCTCCAAATGTTGTCTTTGTTTAAGTTACCACATGACAAGGTAGTGAGTGCTAGAAAGAGCGAGAGCCCTTACCCCTGACCTCCCTCTGGTCCAGGGCCTCCTCCCTAGTATCATGCAATGTAAACGAAAACAATATAATGACTTACTGACACAGAGTGCTCCGTGTTCCTGCTGGTAGCAAGCCTCAACCTGGATGCATAGAAATGTACTGCCTTGTAGTATGGTTCCATCCATCTCCACCAGGCTCTAAGAAGTCAAATGACAAACCTGCAGAGAAAAATAAAATACAATTGTATCTGTATTTAGGATTCATGTATCAGTTTGCCTACTTCACATTCATGTCTGTAAATGACAACAATAGATCTGATTAAAAGTACGCATGCAATTTTGTGATAACGGCTATGACAAAATACATGGCATACGTGAATTTATATTTATAATTATGATTATTATGCCACCACGTTTCATCTCACTAACAATTGCTAAAGCAAAGAGCAAATTCCATGATTGTAGCTAATCCATATTGTTGCTAGCTTCACATAGGGTATTTCCATCATGATAACATGCTCCTCCTTATTTGACTGTAGTTAGCTAGATGCCTGTAAATGTTGAGACCTAATTTAACAGCCAAATGGCTTCAAATATGGATGCTGTCAATAATTAGCCAATGTAGCTAACTAGCTAAATAAATGACAACCCTATTAAATACGAGTGGTGCACTGCATCTTAGTGCTAGAGGCGTCACTACAGACCCTAGTTGCAGACGACACAACAGTGATAGGCCTGATCACCGACAATGACGAGACAGCCTATAAGGAGGAGGTCAGAGACCTGAGACTTATTCTTCTGGTGGTGCCAGAATAACACCCCATCCCTCAACGTAATCAAGACAAAGGAGATGATTGTGGACAACAGGAAAAGGAAGCCCGAGCACACCCCCATTCTCATCGACGGGGCTGTAGTGGAACAGGTTGAGAGCTTCAAGTTCCTTGGTGTCCACATCAACTACAAACTAGAATGGTCCAAACACACCAAGACAGTCGTGAAGAGGCCATGGCAAAACCTATTCCCCCTTAGGAAACTGAAAAGATTTGGCATGGGTCCTCAGATCCTCAAAAGGTTCTACAGCTGCAACATCGAGAGCACTGGTTGCATCACTGCCTGGTATGGCAATTGCTCGGCCTCCGACCGCAAGGCACTACAGAGGATAGTGCGTACGGTCCAGTACATCACTGGGGCTAAGCTGCCTGCTATCCAGGACCTCTACACCACCAAGACCACAGCCACCCCAGTCATAGACTGTTCTCTCTACTACCGCATGGCGAGCGGTACCGGAGCACCAAGTCTAGGACCAAAAGGCTTCTCAACAGGTGTTATCCCCAAGCCATAAGACTCCTGGACATGTAATCAAATGGATACCCAGACTATTTGCATTGTGTGCCCCCCAACCCCTCTTTTACGCTGCTGCTACTCTCTGTTTATCATATATGCATAGTCACTTTAACCACATCTACACACTACCTCAATCAGCCTGACTAACCAGTGTCTGTATGTAGCCTCGCTACTTTTATAGCCCCGCTACTGTATATAGCCTCACTACTGTTATTTTTCACAGTTTTTTTACTGTTGTTTTTTATTTCTTTACTTATCTATTGTTCACCTAATACACTTTTTTTTTTAACTTCAACATGTCACTGTTCTTTAGAGCCTGTAAGTAAGCATTTCACTGTTGTATTTGGCGCACGTGACAAACATTGATTTGATTTGATTAAGTTCGATTCCAGGCTGTATCACGACCGGCCATGATTGGGAGTCCCATATGGCGGGCACAATTGGCCCAGCGTTGTCCGGGTTAGGGTTTGGCCATCATTATAAATAAGAATTTGTTCTTAATTAACTGACTTGCCTATTTAAATAAAGGTTAAATAAAAATGAATAAATACAATTAAGTATCCACTATTGGTTTATAAATGGTCTAGCTAACGTGAGCTAGCCAACATGCATTGCTTCTGACACATGCCACGATATTGCTTGCTTTACATCTGACAGATATTTATCTATTGTTGCTAGCTATATAATAATGGTTTATGATAATTACAGTTTAGTTCATTATCTAGCTAGCTAAGTGTTAAACTGAGAGTCTGGCTGTAAAACACAGCTAGCTAGCCACCTCGACTTTATTGTAGCCAAACTAGATAACGATAGCTTGATACTCACTCAGTAACGTTAGCTTACCATGCTTTTCTGGCCAACTGGACATTACTCTCGTCCATCCCGGTCGACTCCTTCTTGCCTACTCATATCTCTTGGTCTTTTTCTAGGTTCAACACTATATGGCTGTAGTCTGATGCCTTATTTTCAAAAGCAACCCACTCGTAACACAGCCACATGGTGCAGTCAATGGCTCAGTGTTCCAAAACTGTTCACCTCTTTCTACATCATCAAGCAAGGACAATATATTTAAAAAAAATTGTGTGCTTTTATGGTGGGCGTGTGGCACAGCAGCATACAATAGATTGTATCTCCAATTTCCCCAAAATAAGTGACATAGCTACTGTATATATGCTACACATTATTGTTTGAGCAGTGTAAAAACATTGGCCTTAAAATCTTGTACACCATTCTGCCATATTGTACACAGGCAAATGCAATCGACCAATGGTGTGTTACCACCCACATACGTTTGCTTGACACCCCCTCATTATCATTTTTGAGGAAGAAATACATAAATAAACAAATGAAGAAATAATATAAAGGAATAAAATGGAAGAAAGTGGGATAAATTATTTAAATAACTATGTATTTATTTGTGTGTGCGTTCATTCATTCGTCCATTTATTTCATTTTAATTCTGGCAAGTTTGATCCTCCATAAACATCTCATCTTTAAAAATACATACGAGTCTTTATTTACAGCATTTCCTTCTCTCAGACAACACAACTAGTGGGAGGGATGGGGGCTACTTCTTGTCGATTAAGGTGCTTAAATTCTGAATGGATGTCAGTCAAAACTCATTGAGCTCTGATGTCATGTATAGCATGTTACTGTACAGCCACTGTGTAATAATTTAGGCGTTTGTCAGTGCCCAAAGCTGCCATTTTCAACCCTTATGCAGGTGTGCGTGTAAATGGTTAACCCTAAAAGCGCCAACATTTTCTGTTGTTGTTTGAACGCACTAACTGGGGTAATTTTTCTAGCATACAGAAAATGTTATTTTTCATTACTTCATATTAACACAGAAACCATAGTGTTGAAAAATTTTTTTTTTAAAAATTGTCCGTAACTAGCTGTTTGACAAAGTCCACAAAAAAATTATTGTTGAAAAATGATGACGTTTTTGACCCCAGTTGCACTTTTAGGGTTACAGAGGCTGATAGGGGTGCCAGCAGAAAAAAAACAAGTAAAAGAAAGTGTTGACAGATTTCTAACATCAAAGGCCCCGAGTTTGCAGAAGAAGGTAACTTGGTGTGGTGTACTGATCGTGATCCAAGAAGCATCCACGTTGCGGGCTGCTGCTTAGGAACAGACTTGGTGTTGTGACCACTGCGTTTTAGAAGGCTGTATCCTGTTGCCTTGGCTCACCGCCACCGATGTGAGCTGATAGGTCACGGCAGGCCTTGAAGAGACTGGGTAAATATATTGTGTCCGGAGAAGTATCAGGTGGCGAGGCAATAGCGACAGAGGATTACACAGAGGTCAGGGCAGAGAGGGAGCTCAGGGTACCCAGGAAGTGTCTGGATCTGTGCATTAGAGTGGCTTAGACTGTGTCTGATCCGGATCCATGCTTCTTTTCTTGGGTTCAGATGGATGAGGGGGGGTTGGGATTTGCTTAACACCATGCTTGGCTGCCTTACCAGATGTTTGGAACATTATTGTAGTTAATGTACAGAGTTTTTCAAGAACAACTTTAGTAAAGAGGATTTCGGACTTGGGGAGCACGTAAAATAGTGACCTGTTGATATTTAAGGTCCATTATGTAGTTTTTTGTACAACCTGACTGATTTTAGACATACTGTTCATTTCTGTTATGGATTTGTCATTCTTGTTGAAAGCAAGTCTGATAAGCTATAGATTTGTTCTATGTGCAATATATTTTTCTGCTTCACCATAAGTTTTGTGTTTGCTTCTTTGATTTTCAGTTTGTACATCAGCTTCAAACAGCTGACAATACAATATTTGGGGTTATTAAAAATATATTTCACAGCAGATTAGATGGTACAATGGTTCTCTGTTGCATCAACTGAAATCCAACGAACATTCAAAAATTATAGAACAAATGTAAGAGCTATTACCACATACTGGTGACATGGGCCTGGATGGTGACACGTCTTCAAGCTGTCTGACTGCTACAAAGGTTCTAGGAAACCAGGCCTGGATGGTGACACATCTTCAAGCTGCCTGACTGCTACAAAGGTTCTAGGAAACCAGGCCTGGATGGTGACACATCTTCAAGCTGCCTGACTGGTACAAAGGTTCCAGGAAACCAGGCCTGGATGGTGACACATTTTCAAGCTGTCTGACTGCTACAATGGTTCTCGGAAACCAGACCTGGATCAATCCCCTGATCAAACCCCTGAGCAAATCTAAAAATATACCTCTACCTTTTGTGATATGAAGAGTGATTATCAGTGACAATATACAATGCGTTCAGGTGATGCTTCTGTGTAATCAATAGTGTTACTAATTTATTTGTACTATTATTTTGAAACTGCATCGATGGGAAGGGCTTGTCAGCAAACATGTCACAGTAAAGTCTACAGTTGTTGTATTCAGAGCATTTGATAAATTAAATTTGATTTGATTAAATCACGTGTTTGAGGACTGGATCTTCACAAGCCCATTCATATAAGATCACTCATGTTTCATTGTATGCATCTTTCTAAATGTATATAAATGTAATTGAAAAGGTAATATACAAAATCCCCAAAAGTAATTCCTGGAGTCGCCTCTTCACTGTTGACTGGTGTTTTGCGGGTGCTATTTAATGAAGTGGCCAGTTGAGGATTTGTGAGTCGTCTGTTTCTCAAACTAGACACTAATGTACTTGTCCTCTTGCTCAGTTGTGCACTCCCACTCCTCTTTCCATTCTGGTTAGGGACAGTGTGCTCTGTTCTGTGAAGGGAGTACTACACAGCAATGTACAAGATCTTCAGTTTCTTGGCAATTTCTCACATGGAAAAGCCTTTATTTCTAAGAACAAGAATAGATTAACGAGTTTCAGAAGAAAGTTTTGTTTCTGGCCATTTTGAGCCAGTAATCAAACCCACAAATGCTGATGCTCCAGATACTCAACTAGTCTAAAGAAAGTATGTTTTATTGTTTCTTTAATCAGAACAACAGTTTTCAGCTGTGCTAACATTTTTTCAAAAGGGTTTTCTAATGATCAATTATATTCTGAAGCAGCAGGTGGTTAGAGCGTTGGACAAGTAACCGAAAAGTTGCTAGATCGAATCCCCAAGCTGACAAGGTAAAAATCTGTCAGTTAAACCCACTGTTCCTAGGCAGTCATTGTAAATAAGAGTTTGTAATTAACTGACTTGCCTAGTTTAAAAATAAAATGTGGCTTTTAAAATGATAAACTTAGATTAGCTAACACAATGTGCCATTGGAACACAGGAGTGATGGTTGCTGATAACAGGCCTCTGTACGCCTATGTAGATATTCCATTTTTTTTTTATCTGCAGTTTCCAGCTACAATAGTAATTTACAACATTAACAATGTCTACACTGTATTTCTGATCGATTTGATGTTATTTTAATGGAGGGAAAAAAAGCTTTTCTTTCAAAAACAAGGACATTTGACCCCAAACCTTTGAACGTTAGTGTACATATTTAGTGTTAGAGAAAATGTGCAAGGTCTCTCTTGATCAAACCATCTACACCCATCACTGTGAACATCTCACAAAGCTCTAGCTTGGCTTCCTGAACTCGTTAGGAACTCACATTTTACCTCAAATCATTAAAAATAGTGTTTTTTGTTTTAAATCTATTCATTATTTTAGATGACTGGCTATAAATCAAAGAATGTGCTACAGTGACAAAACTCTCTGCTGCTGCATTACAATGTAAGGATTTCATGCATATGTGTTGTTAGTGCCTGTGATGTAGGCTTCAGCCAGGAGTTGATGGACAGTCGGAATAGCAAATTAAACGGTAGGAGGGACATCCCAGGTTCAAGTGGTGTCAGATTTCACATCCTGCTTCACATATGCAGAAGAGACATACTCCTGTGTCCGTGTGTCACGTTAGTCATAACGAGGAGACCAAGGCGCAGCGTGATATGAATACATTCCTCTTTAATGAAAGAGAACACTGAACAAATTATACAAAACAAAATTAACGTGAAGCTTTATATAACGAGTGCTGACATGCAACTAACCATAGACAATAACCCACAAAACTAAAATGGAAAATGGCAACCTAAATAGGATACCCAATCAGAGACAAAGATAAACAGCTGTCTCTGATTGGGAAACAATTCTGGCCACCATAAACCTACATTTACCTAGACAATACCAAAACCCCATAGATATAACAAAAAAAATCCTAGACAAGACAAAAACACACATACCACCCTCATCACACTCTGACCTAACCAAAATAATAAAGAAATCAAAGATAACTGAGGTCAGGGCGTGACACAGTGAGAATCCGGGCTAGCGCTCAATGCAAGACATTTCACGCTACCGTGTCCACATATCTCTTGTACTATGAATTGTTAAGCGTCATAATAAATCAATCTGGGTTGTGTTGCCTGTGATAAGAACCAGTCCCTTTGCATTAAATTTTCAATTCCAGTTAGGCTTTTCTAACTTGCTTTCATTAAAAATAACTTTAAGTTAAGCCACAATACAGCATCAAACAATTATCATTCGACAGTGACCAAAATGTAAGATTAGAAACCATAGAATTTGTGTTGCACATCAAACTCCTTTCCCAAAGCTGTGTATAATGCAACAGAGAGAGGGATTTCTAAATTGTGCACTGAGCCCTGAGGCAAAAAGAAAATCTCTGTCTTTAAATTAGACAATTTGAGTGTAAAGGCAGGTGTTTGTTTACAGTTGACAGCGCATGCTTTGGGAAGTAAACCCCCCAAGCAGAACATAAATATTTTATATATTTACAAAAACAAATATATGGGGGATTGGAAATGATGCAGACAATTACATTGATGGAAGACAGAATCTATGTGTAATATTAAAGCTCCCCGCCTATTTTTTTTTTAATTACAAAAAACAAACTTGTGATTTCATCTTAGAAAGGTGCTCTTCTCCTCCAACAGTAGAGCTACAGACTATAATAATAAAGGCATGTGGTTACACAACACTTGTGGAGATTATTTAAGAACCAACACCATTTGCTATGCTGTAAATCTCTCAGAAGTACAGTAGCTATCTTCGTGTAAGTGTTCTGTTGTTTTTTTATTTTGGCATTCATTAATGTCAGTCAACACCACATGTTCGCATAGACATACATAATACATGCACCAAAACACAAAGCATAGACATGCATGTAATAGCATATATGTATTGTAAATGCTAAGTAATTGTACCTCATTTGGATCTAGATGACAGATGCAGGCAGTCACAGGTCATGACATCAACTGATCCCAATACTCTGACTGATTCTCCTTAGCTGCCTGACTTAAACGCTGATCAACATTTTAATCTGAGGGAATACACATTTGCATTATTATTACCAGGAAAATATGAATGAGATGTTAAAGTAAACATCCGTTTGAATAAAAATTGTAATCCCTGTTACAGGATACAAATGCATTTAACAATATTACTCCATGGGACATGGATTCAAATGCATGAAGCATTCTGTCAAAGGAAACACGTTTCTTGATTGCTTATATTTTCTCTGGATGAGAGAAAACATGCTGCTGTCTTATCTTACATTTCTTAAGGATTGGTGTCCCTTCCATGGGATGGTTGAGCTAACATAGGCTAATGCAGTTAGCATGAGGTTGTAAGTAACAAGAACATTTCCCAGGACATAGACATATCTGCTATTGGTAGAAAGCTTAAATCTAGCTGCACTGTTCAATTTACAGTAGCTATTACAGTGAAATAATACCATGCTATTGTTTGAGGAGAGTGCACAATTTTGAACATGAAAAGTTATTAATAAACAAATTAAGCACATTTGGGCAGTCTTGATACAACATTTTGAAATGAAATACAATGGTTCATTGGATCAGTCAAAAACTTTGCACATACACTGATGCCATCTAGTGTCCAAAATCTAAATTGCACCTGGTCTGGAATAATACATCACGGCCTTTCTCTTGCATTTCAAAGATGATGGTACAAAAACATACAAAAGAAAGGTTGTTTTTTCTTTGTATTATCAGATCTATTGTGTTAAATTCTACTACATTCCTTTCACATTTCCATAAACTTAATAGTGTTTCCTTTCAAATGGTATCAAGAATATGCATATTCTTGCTTCAGGGCCTGAGCTACAGGCAGTTAGATTTGGGTATGTCATTTTAAGGGGAAAATTGAAAAAAGGGGCTGATTCTTAAGAGGTGTTTGGATGTTTTACTGACTTCTTAACTGACTTCTGAATGTACATGTACATTATGAAGTATGCTACTGGGTATAATAGCTTCACTCCCCAGCTGTCTCTATATGCAGTTATACGAATGTATGAACATCCATGCCAACCACTGTGAGCATTATGTTAGCAAGAACATCAGCAATACAAATACTGTAAGTACACAGTATACAGTAGGTGGCTGGGTATTTAAACAGTCTCTAAACAAAACCAGTGTCTTTCTTCAAAGATTACATGGTATCGATGAATGTGAATAATGATAGCCATTTTTGCAATTCAAAACAGAACAGCCACATATGCCCAAAGAAACTGTAGACTTCTAGTCTAAGACTACGACATTGCCAAGATGGTGGCCATGATTCTAGGTTAGTGAGACATAATCTAGCTGTATTATTTGATTTACCCTTTAGGGAATGTATTCCATCTCCAGGACTTCAAAGGGCTTGGAGTGTGGAGTCCAGGGGGTTTGTGAAATTGCATTGACTCACTATACCCAAAACGTCCACATCTCAGAGGATTTTTGATATCCTCTCGACAGGTTGAAGTGATGCCATTTCTGACAACCCCATCAACCTCAAAAACACATCCATGAACACACACTCCACGTAATTTATTTCAAGTAGGCAGAGGCAAATTGTCAGGTAGCACACCAAAAGTGAAGGTGATCGAAAAGGATGAGAAGGTGTTTGCCTCTTTCTCCATTTTCTCTCAGTCAATGAAATCTCTGTAGGAGAAAAGTGTGTAAAATCGAGGCAACACTTGGAAAAGGCCTAAACAACATAGATCTTACTTAGTAAGAAGCAGATAACACCTTGCTTTCATCAAGTGGTTTTGTATCCAATTACAAGAGAGGAAGAAGCATAAGAACAACATAACTCATTTTGTTTTAGGTTAAATTTCCTCTTTTTCTATGAAAAATAGCAAACTACCACAGTTATTTTATGTCTGTCCAGAAGACATTAATATGACAAAACGTGCATGCCACATGTCATATTCTAGCAGCAAAGTCAGTTGAGAGAAGGGACATAATTATTGAACTGATCTTCCCAGTAAAAAATAAAATAAGGATCAAATCATGAAAAATAAATATGCACTGTCTTCTCTTTTAGTACATTCACACATCTGAAGTATTTACATCACGGTAGTATTAAAGCTCCCAAACACACCCTGCATCGACCACAGGCAGATAACTACAAATAAAATACATCCATAGCGCATACTTCCATGTATACTACCTAACTAAGAGAATGGACTGGGCCATAGGCAGAAAGGAATGTTAGATGTGATGCTGAAGGACCAAGACAGCCAAAGCCCAATCAACCCCTCACTAAGACCAAAAGCAGCAACCACACGTGTGCATTCTCAGTTCATGTTACCCCTTTAGGCTGCCCTCAGATTCCTCACACCCTGGTCAATTCTGTTTGCGTAGGGTTTTTATTTTGCTGACTAAGCATGTCAGGGCCATTCTCAGGATGTTACATGGAAGTATAGAATTCTCATGACTGTAATCCCTAAAATAGGCCTGGATGGCTAACCAATCAACGTTTTCTAGGAAGAATTTCCTTTTTGCAGGCTTTTCGATGTGCATGTTCATCAACCAAGCAAAAACATCTAAACAAACAGATGGAGAGTATTGCACACACACACACACACACACACACATACACACACACACACACACACACACACACACACACACACACACACACACACACACACACACACACACACACACACACACACACACACACACACACACACACACGTTAATGTAGACTAATATAGACTTTAATACAGACATGTTAAGACGTCTAACACACCATTTAGTGTACTGTAGACATCTGCTTTGTGTGCAATCATTGTGTTATCTTTAAATGATCTGTAACAGCATGAAAGTGATATGCCATAACACCTTGCTCTGGGTTCAAGGTTTAAATGAACCCAAGAAGGGGATGGTGTTGACTGCTTTTCCCACAGCTTAAGTAGATTATTTTATTTCTCTATGATGAGTAAACATTTTCAAGCTGATTGCCATATCAATTTCCATAGCAATTATACTCATATATGAATGGTTCACTTTCTCTCAGGACAATTTTCTATATAGGCCGGTGCTGGAAAGCATCATGAAAAATCGAGAGTGAGGAGTGGAAAGTTGAAACCTAGCATCACATTACTTTTGTTCTATGGGGTATTTGCTTTACCATCGTGTCTCACTCTAAATAACATTCCCCCTGTGATTATTATAAGATGAAAAGGTATCTTCTGGAGCATTTTTCTAACTTAAAAAAACTTCAACAAAGAAAAAGTCTTAAAAGGTATTAGAAATAGATCAAAACACAATAATGTTGAAGGTAACATCCCTGCCAACTAAGGTCAACATTTATATTTAGTTTTGCAGAAATCATTTGCCTTCTGTAAGCTTAAGAAATATTGCCTAGTGTCTTGTCATTCTGTTACCAAAAGTTATTTTCTAATTTCTCTCCCTCATGAGAAAGGATAATGAAAGTTCACAGAAGTAACAAGTAAATGTAGACCTACTAATTAATTATAGTGTATATAGTAGTGTATTGTTCAGTACAGTATAGTACAGTAAAAAAAAGTATAGTTCAGTACAGTAGAGAACAGCGAAGAAAAGTATAGCACAGTACAGTACAATATTTATTGAATTTAATATTTATTTACCTAGGCAAGTCAGTTAAGAACAAATTCTTATTTGACGGGGCTGGGATTAAATGGTACCAAAAAATGTATGCAGCATTGAAGGTCCCCAAGAACACAGTGGCCTCCATCCTTCTTAAATGGAAGAAGTTTAGAACCACCAAGACTCTTCCAGGAGTTGGCTGTCCGTCCAAACTGAGCAATCAGGGGAGAAGGGCCTTGGTCAGGGAGGTAACTAAGAACCCAATGGTCACTCTGACAGAGCTCCAGATTTCCTCTGTGGCGATGGCAGAAACTTCCAGAAAGACAACCATCTCTGAAGCATTCCACCAATCAGGCCTTTATGGTAGAGTGGCCAAACAGAAGCCACTTCTCAGTAAAATGCACATGACATCCTGCTTGGAGTTTGCCAAAAGGCCCCTAAAGGATTCTCAGACCATGAGAAACAAGATTCTCTGGTCTGATGAAACCAAGGTTAAACTCTTTGGCTTAAAGACTAGATGGAGAGGTCTTCTGGTCAGACTTCGAAGGTGCACACCCACTGCTTCCGAGTATATTACTTGCAAATGTCCAGTCTCTAGAAAACAAGGTAGACAAAATAGGGCAATGGTTGCTTTCCAGAGAGACATCAGGGATTGTAACATAGTCTGTTTCACGGAAACATGGCTCTCTCGAGATATGCTTTAGGAGTCGATACAGCCACCTGGAATCTTTGTAAATCGCACCCACACAAATAAACATCTCTCTGGGAAGAAGAATGGCGGGGGTGTATGTTTCATGATTAATGACTCATGGTGTAATTGTAACAACATACAGGAACTCAAGTCCTTTTGTTCACCTGAACTAGAATTCCTCACAATCAAATGCCAACGTATTACCTCCTCAGAGAATTCACCTCGGTTATTGTCACAGCCATGTATATTTAGCAAATCTGACCACGACTCAATTTTGCTCCTCCCTTCCTATAGGGCAGAAACTTAAAAAGGATGTACCAATGTTAAGAACTATTCAATGCAGGCCTGACCAATCGGAATCCACGCTTCAAGATTGTTTTGATCACGCGGACTAGAACATGTTCCAGGTAGCCTCAGAAAATAATATTGAAGTATACGCTGATTCAGTGAGTGAGTTTATAAGGAAGTACGTAGGAGATGTTGTACCCACCATGAGTAGTAAAACCTACCCTAACCAGAAATCGTGGATAGATGGTGGCATTCACGCAAAACTGAAAGCGCAAACCACCGTATTTAATCATGGAAGATGACTGGGATTATGGCCGAATACAAACAGTGTAGTTATTCCTTCCACAAGGCAATCAAACAAGCAAAATGTCAGTATAGAGGCAAAGTGGAGTCTCTATTCAATGGCTCTTCTACTCCATGGCCGACATGAGTAAGACATTTAAACGTGTTAACCATCGCAAGGCTGCTTTGAGGATAGTCGTGTCCTCAGAGCATGCGCAGACCAGCTGGTGTGTTTACGAACATATTCAATATCTCCCTATCCCAGTCTGGTGTCCCCACATGCTTCAAGATGGCCACCATTGGTCCATCTTAATGCCACTTTAATCATGTTTACATATCTTACTCATCTCATATGTGTATACTGTATTTTATTCCATCTATTGCGTCTTGCTTATACCATTCTGTCATTGCTCATCCACATATTTATTATTCTATACCTTTAATTAGATTTGTGTCTATTATGGAAGTTGTGGAACTGTTAGATTACATGTTAGATATTGCTGCACTGTCGGAACTAGAAGCAGAAGCATTTTACTACACTTGCAATTACATCTGCCAACCATGTGTATATGACCAATAAAATGTGATTTGATTTGATTTGAACGCCAAGTATCACATCTGGAGGAATCCTGGCACCATCCCTACAGTGAAGAATGGTGGTGGCAGCATCATGCTGTAGGTGTAATGAATGCTCAGGGAGAAAAGGTGTAGATTCCCCCGCGCAGAGTACGACAGATGTCTATTAAGTCTTCGCAGAATGCAGGAATCGTGGTCACAGGCAGGCAATGGTCAAACACAGGTAGACAGTCAAAAACAAACAACACCTCACAACCATACAAACAGAAAGAACTGAACTAAATAGGGAGCTGATGAGAAAAGGTGAGAAACGAACACAGGGGAAATCAATGAACAAAAAATAAATACAGGGCTACGTTCCAGAACACAAAGAAACAGGACTACGATCAAGAACACAAAGAAACAGGGCTACGTTCCAGAACACAAAGAAACAGGGCTACGATCAAGAACACAAAGAAAAAGAACACAAGGTTGACTAAGAAAAGAAAAGCAGAACCTTACAGTAGGGATGTTTTCAGCGGCAGGGACTGCGAGACTAGTCAGGATCGAGGGAAAGATGAACGGAGCAAAGTAAAAAGAGATCCTTAATGAAAACCTGCTCCAGAGCACTCAAGTCCTCAGACTGGGGTGAAGGTACACCTTCCAACAGGACAATGACCCTAAGCACACGACAAGACAATGCAGGACTGGCTTCTGGACAAGTCTCTGAATGTACTTGAGCGGCACAGGCAGAGCCCGGACTTGAACCCGATCAAACATTTCTGGAGAGACCTGAAAATAGCTGTGCAGTGACAATCCCCATCCAAGCTTTAAGAGCTTGAGAGGATGTGCAGAGAAGAATGGGATAAACTCCACAAATACACGTGTGCCAAGCTTGTAGCTTCATACCCAAGAAGACCCAAGGCTGTAATTGCTGCGAAAGGTGCTTCAACAAAGTACTGAGTAAAGGGTATGAATGCTTATTTAAAGTGATCAAGTGATATAAAAGAGCAAGCATTTCTAAAAAACTGTTTTTGCTTTGTCATTATGGGGTATTGTGTGTAGATTGTTGAGGGAAAAAACGATTGAATCAATTTTAGAATAAGGCTGTAACATAACACAATGTGGAAAAAGTCAAGGGGTCTGAACTCTATCCGAATGCACTGTAGATGGCCACACAATAGGAAAATCATAATAATGCACACACCATGCATATACACTGTATGAAAGAATATCATCATTTTTGAGGGGATCTAAACTTAACTAGGCCAATTGAAAACATCAATCCGGACACAAATAAAGCAAATGGCACGACACATGATATGATAAGACTCTGACTCAGGCTTATGGCAAGTGGCCTATGTCGTCCTCCAAATTTCACGTAGTGCGTCTTTTGAGTGGTCAAAGCTACGCAAATGACTTTGTATCTGGCTTTTAAATGCACCCATGTTCAAACTTGTTTCACGTAAATGTCGTTATATTTCAATATCTAGGACTAATGTTTTAACTATGACTCCAGCTGTGACAGATTTCCACCTAGCCATTTGGCATCCTCATCTGAATGTGTGTGTTTTGATCTCTGATTTCAACAAATATTAATGATATAAAGTATTCTCTAAGAATGATATGAGAACCAATCCTCTCTCAGTTGAACGATGATTTTTGACATTGTTTTTACTGTTTTCAGCAGAATATCAATAGGATCATTGCGGCTGTTTTAAAAAAAATCTCAATATCAAATCATTTCCAGATATCGGTTTGTTAAGCTTTAAAACTTTAGTTTGGATGAAATTAGATGAAATATCGGATAGAGAGCAATATGCGAACAATATTGGTGAAGGTTGTTAAATATTGTATGGAAACCTGGCTATAAAGGTGTTGTTGCGGCTGAATGAGCGCTACCAGTCACTCACTGTCTGTCTCTCCCGCGGTTACCGAGACACCGGCTGGTTATACCACCTACTAGAGGCCTCAACCAGCTATCTGCTGGTCAGCGTTAGCTCCTCTGAACTGCGGTACAACTCCTGTGATTGTTGCAGCCAGAGGATGTAGTCTACTCTTATCTACATGGTTTTGCTAGGAGCGCAAATTTATCCGGGATGGCTATACTGCCAAAAACCGGATGCATTCTGAATTGAACAGTATTGCGTTTGTAATCATATGATATTTAAGTAGCCTAAGGAAGAACGGGAATCGTTTCCAGTAAGAACGAATTACAGTACGATACATTATGACAATCGAGTGAGCATTTGGTTTTCATTGAAATAACTCAATACACATTTGCCCAGTATCGCTGCGCCAATGTACTGTAGTGACCGCCTTTCAAACTGCTGAAGTACTTCGCTGAGAGACTGGAGCGGATGTTTCGCACTGAGTAGGTCGCTTTGCAACTCGCACTATCCACAGAGCGAGCCGGTGATGAGGGCTGGTCGGGATTGCGTTAGTATATTGGAAATTCAAAACGATTTTGGAATAATGGCGAAGTGAAAGTAAGGACGCCGAGGATGCAACATCTTGTTGGTAGAATACACGATGGACAAACGCCTGCCGTGAACGGTAAGAAAGGCACAAGCACTGTCCGTTTTCTGTTAATGAGGTTTCATGATGATCAAATCGTTAGAATGGCACATTGAAAAGTCAGGTACTTTGTCTAAACGTACTTTCTCATGCCCTTATCCATTGTAAATTATTTTCAAGAAATCCATGACTATGTATAGTTGGTGCCAAAATGGGTGTATAGTTCAAGTTGGTATTGATTTTAGATGGAATTACTCGTGTTGTTGTTTAGAATATTGCTGCATTCGGTTATCACTTTTCGCCTGCGCCGCCACCCTAGTCGCATTTGATGCCAGGCTGCGCGTGCATGTCCCATGGATAGGCTATTGAATCCTATATCAAGAAACAGCCATTGAGATTCAGCAATCATGATCAAACACGACTGACTGTGAGATAACGATATCCATATTCATCTAGCTTTTCAATGATTAATTGAGATGTAAAGGTACATTTATAGCAAGGTTTTTAAGGGGACATGTGATTGGGGAATCAAATTGGACATGATTATTCTATTATCATGACCCAAATGCAGATAAACGGCTGTTAATGCATGATTAACGAAAATATAGCTTGTACATGCATGAGCATGTTACAGATTATCCTGGCACATTCAAATACTTTGGAGCCATCTGTGACTTGAAGTGCACCAATTTTGCACTATTCTGTCCCTGTCATTACACTGCATGCATATTCAGGCATGAACTTAGGGGTGGCTGGGAGCCTAGTGGTTAGAGCATTGGGCCAGTAACTCAAAGGTTGCTGGTTTGAATCCCTGAGCTGTCAATGTCTGCTGGAAAAAGAACTGCTTGCATTGCTGGAATTGTTGCTTACATATTATGTGTAGGGGCCTGGGGATTCATTTTCAAGAACTACTGAATACTAGGGATACTCTGTGAGTACCCAAAACACCGCATCCAGTACTGTTGCTTTGCCAAGTTGGCTGCATCCTATGTAATAGATGGATGAACTGCTGGGAAAATAAGTAATCTTATCCAAAGTGTGGAGTCCTATGGTGAAAATGACATGTTCCATTTAGAGGTGGGGATGGAGAGAGCACCATTGAAAAGAAACACGGAAAATGTGTTGGGTATTCATGCCACCTTCATGTTCTTTCATTTGAAGCACATGCAATCATGCCTGTAAAATTATTTTGTGACTTTGGGACTATAATGGTATATTTGCACAAAGCAATGTTCTGAAATATTCAGCATCAAAGTTTTCACATCCAAGAACTAAAAACTGTTTTGTAGTGAATTCATCTTTCATAAGCCATTAAGGTCCTCACCTTTAAAGTACCCAAAGTGTGTAGAATCAAAATCATTAGATATTTGTAAATATGTTATTTTAGGTGGGTGCAAACACAGAACCTTGTGGTTTTGAAATTTCAATCTGGGTACATCCATAAGATTCTATCTGGCACAGAATGTTACAAATATTTATATTTCAATAGAAAAGTACAGATATTTAATGATTAAATGAATAGAATGCTCTTCTTTCTAATCCCATCAACAAATGTATTGTTAATGTTTGTCACACATTTGTTAAAGCGCTAGTTCACTAAAATGACAAGTACACTGTAGCCTATGGAGAACTAGCAACATTGCTAAAGCTTAGCTCTGGATGAGTAAACTGATACATTTTTCTCATCTCCGACATCCACAGTCAGTTAACTACTTGCTAGTTATCAATACAATGTGGTATGCTAATCCTTCCATGGAGGTTTTCATATTGATATGGAACAAGACAAAAACAGCAATGCCTCTCCAATGCGCCTTTACCTTTGTGGGAATTGGCTTATATGGACATGGCTAAATTGAACTGCTTCTTACAGAAGGCAATTCAGAGAAACAGATGGTCATTTTGCTGCACATAGAAAGGTTTCCGGGGTGCATTCAGGTGCGTGTGCAGCAGTGAATTCTCTTCACAATAGATGAACATGGGCTCATTCTGTTCAGAACAACCCAGGACATGACACCATGTCATCTTGTAACTGTACATCAAACATAGTGATCATGAATGTTGACACTGTATATGACATGAAATTTATAATATGGAAATGTGAAGTGCACATTTGGACTCACGGGTGTTTGGCTTACTTGTATGGCATCAAAGTGGTATTTATTATATTCCTCAACGTCTCAAATTTCAAATACATAGAGTCCTCTTAATTTACAGCTTTTCTCTCATTCGGAACTCTTTTTTAAAAAGTTGCCCAATTAGCAGGAGGGATGGAGGCCACTTCTTGTTGCGTTCAGAACGTCTGTCAGTCAAAACCCAAACAGGACTGTGAAGCTCAGAGCCTGAGCTCTGATGTCATTTATAGCATGTTACTGTACAGCCACTTTGTTCATTTGTTTTTCCATAAAGAGCTTAAGTGATGGTCATTCTTCTGAACAAGTGGTGAAAAACATCTAAGTAATTGTAAAAGAGGACCAGAACCTATTATATGAATAATCAAGAACTTGGGACTATAAGGTTCTATATGCAAAATGTATGGTTTTTCAAGTTCCAGATCTCAGAACTGTTTTGTGATGTCTTCCTCTTTCATGACTCAATAAGTACCTTACATACAGTTACTTTTGATTGACAACCCAGCATTGTGTGATGCGCAGATAGAACTTTCAGATTTTTCACACATTTTTTCAAACTTTTTCCACAAATATGACACATCTCACGTAAAGGACCACCTAAAGAGCAACGATCTATGTAGCTAACTGATTTTTGACCAAAATGTCAGCTAGAACCTTAAAGTCACAAGGTCCCGATTTGTCCAATTTGGATAATTGGAATGTGGTTTTTAGAGACTAGCTATATTCTTTTGCCTTTATGTAAGCATAATTTAGCCTCTGCTAAGGGATCTGAACCTTAATCACACTGGAGGTAGTGTGCTTGCCCTGTAACCACAGGGTCGTTGGTTCAAGCCTTGCTCTGGCTTTTTCTCCCCCTCAATTGCTGTATGTCTACAACAGAAACGTAGTAGTAGTGTTGCTTCAGAGAAATGATATTGCATACTCTTGAATAGCAGCAATGAAATATGTATTTTGGCTTAGAAAGCAGGTGAGCTGCAGTACTGTGTTTTTAACCATGAAGTTTCTAGTTCAGAACTTGACTTTCCCAGTATTTCCATGCTATACAGTCACGTGTTCAAGAATGTGTGAAGAAAAAATAATGAGCACCTTCCACAACATGCTCTCCAAACCTGCAGTGCTAGTTCTAAGATATTTATAAAACTGGTCCTAGATTCTCTGTCCTGCCAGAGCTGCCTGTGAAGTCAGTCCACAGCGGTCAGTCTGTGTGAAGTAGTTTACAGAGGCACCGCCAACAATAGGCTAACCTTAATACCTGTGCTACGCAGCCAGGAACACTTAACTCCCTCCCTGGTGGAGCTAGCTGGCTCACTACCACGTCACAGCAGGCAGGCCATGCAGAGGGAAGGGATCCTGGCTATAGTGCTCACTGCTAAACCCATTGTCTGCTGTTTAAGAGATGGCCTTTGCCTCACAGGGATTAGAAACATGCCCCTAATTTACTTACTATTAACCATTTCACACTACAGCTGGGCGATATAGCCAAAATATCATATCACGGTATTTGACAGTATTTTATGTTTTTGAGTAGTGACCCTAGGGTGGCAACACATACACAAGTGATTTCAATGGGTCTTTCTCCATTCTGATTGTTTTATACTGTTCAATTCTACTTCAACCAAGAATCAGTTTCTGCATTTTCATAAATTTGGGCATTTTCTGCACTCAATTGAGATCATTTCCCATGTAGAGCTGCATGATATGGGCAAACAATCTAGGCCTTATGTTGCAATTGCAATTTGACTTGCGATTTAGAGCAAAACATTTGGGTGAACTGTTGGAATCATGGAAATAGAATGTATAGTTAGAATATAATAGTTGGCACTTTGAATACAGCGATGTTTGACATGACGACAAATGAAAATGCCAGGGAGAAGTTATTGTGACATGGTAGGAACCAAAGTGTTGATAAGTGTTTCTTAGGGGACCTTATAATCTTTGGCTACATTGAATGTATTTTCTTAGCTATATCATGTGGCTAACATACAGTATTCAGGCATTGCATATTCCTCGATATACCGCCCTGCCCTAATTCACACCATATCTCCCATGAGCACGCTCCAACTTCATGGTGACATGGCTGCATGGAGGTCACAGCTCAAATCTCAAGGATGTAGAGTTGGTGGAGGGGTTAACAGACAAAGAAAATCACATCCAGATTCTGCCATTTTACAAGGAATCTGATTCCCCACCTTTTTATTGCACAACATCTGTATTGGTAACTGTATGTCACTATGTTAATGTTTTTCATATGAATCCATCCCCCTTCTCCCAATCTGTATTCTGGGAGCCCCTGTATATAGACCTTAAATAGACAAATAGACACTTATTCTTGTGATTGTATTCTAATGACAACATTAAAATCACTCTTGTGAGGATTCTTTATTCCTTGTGTAGCAACAACATATAGACCATTTATTGGTCTATTTAATGTGAAAAGTTCTACTGGTTGGGTTGGATCGCACTCTGGTGCAGGCCTTTGGGCTCTCTAATAATACATCTCTAAGCAGCCCCTGGGCTGGGCCTCTCAGAGGATCTGCTAGCTATAAATAATGTCACATATGTCACCGTTCTTCTGACTGACGCACACTAAGCCCCATTCTTAGCTGCCTGCACACTACACAGGACGCACAGCACAGAGAGCGTGCACGGTTGTGTGGTGTGTCTGAGGGACTGAGCTATGGGACTCCAACTGTGTGTGTGTGTAGGGGATTGGGAGGTGACATAGACCTCAGGCCTGCTTCTCTCTATCTCTTCATCCACCTCTTCATATTACTCCTGGTTTTATCACCTCTCTGCATCGCTGGTGTTTTCTTCCTTACTCACTAAGCTTGCCCTCTCTGCCTCGCTACGCTCTCTCTCCATCTCCTCTCCTCCTTTGCCCTCCCACGGAGCTTGCCCTCTCTGCCTCACTCTCCCTCCCCTCTCCTCCTCTCCCCTCCCACCCAGCTTTCCCTCTCTGCCTCGCTACGCTCTCAGTTCCTCCCTCCCTTTTCCTCCTCTCCCCTCCCAACCAGCTAGCCCTCTCCTCCTCACTACGCTCTCCCTCCCTCCATCCCATCTCCTCCTCTCCTCTCCCTCCCAGCTTTCCCTCTCTGCCTCGCAACGCTCCCTCTCCATCCCCTCTTCTCCTCTCCCCTCCCATCCAGCTTGCCCTCTCTGCCTCGCTCTCCCTCCCCTCTCCTCCTCTCCCCACCCACCCAGCTTGCACTCCTGACTGGCAGACTGTGGAACCTGCCAGAGAAAGAGGTTACTGCCACTTTGTTTTGCCAAATATATTTTCTGAGAATTTTACACGCCCTTCAGCATAAGGAAACAATAGCATCGCTGTGGGACGTATAAAGACTGCTTGCTGTGCTGAGCACCAAAACCATCAAAATTGTTTTACAGTCTTAAAGGGATACTTCAGGATTTTGGCAATGAAGCCCTTAGTCTACTTCCCCAGAGTCAAATGAACTCATGGTAACCATTTTCATGTCTCTGTCCAGTATGAAAGAAGTTGAAGGTAGTTTGGCTCGCCAATGCGCAATGACTGGTAGTCTATGGGTATCTGCTAGCATGCTAGACTTCCCGTCATTGCACTAATGCTAGTCAACAACTTCATTCAAACTGCACACAGAGACATAAAAACGATATCCACAAGTTCATCAGACTATGCGAAAGTAGATTTAAAATAAATATGCATTTCACCTTTATTTAACCAGGTAGGCCAGTTGAGAACAAGTTCTCATTTACAACTGCGACCTGGCCAAGATAAAGCAAAGCAGTTTGACAAAAACAACAACACAGAGATACACATGGGATAAACAAACGTACAGTCAATAGCACTATAGAAAAAATCTGTATAAAGTTTGTGCTAATGAAGTAAGAAGGTAAGGCAATAAATAGGCCATAATGGCAAAGTAATTACAATTTAGCAATTAACACTGGAGTGTTGGCTTTGGGGATGACCAGTGAAATATACCTGCTGGAGCGTGTTCTATGGGTGGGTGTTGCTGTGGTGACCAGTGAGCTGAGATAAGGCAGAGCTTTACCTAGCAAAGACTTATAGATGACCTGGAGCCAGTGGGTTTGGCGCCGAATATGCAGTGAGGACCAGCCAACGAGAGCATACAGGTCATAGTGGTGGGTAGTATATGGGGCTTTGGTGACAAAATGGATTGCACCTTGATAGACTGCATACAATTTGATGAGTAGAGTGTTAGAGGCTATTTTGTAAATGACATCGCCGAAGTCGAGGATCGGTAGGATAGTGGAGATGCTTAACTTCTTGCGTCGAGCAATCCCGTATCCAGGAGCGTAATCATAGCCTCAAGCTCATTACCATAACGCAACGTTAATTATTCATGAAAATCGCAAATGAAATGAAATAAATATATTGGCTCACAAGCTTAGCCTTTTGTTAACAACACTGTAATCTCAGATTTTCAAAATATGTTTCCAACCATAGCTACACAAGCATTTGTGTAAGAGTATTGATAGCTAGCATAGCATTAAGCTTAGCATTCAGCAGGCAACATTTTCACAAAAACAAGAAAAGCATTCAAATAAAATCATTTACCTTTGAAGAACTTCGGATGTTTTCAATGAGGAGACTCTCAGTTAGATAGCAAATGTTCAGTTTTTCCAAAAATATTATTTGTGTAGGAGAAATCGCTCCGTCTTGTTCATCACGTTTGGCTAAGAAAAAAACCTGAAAATTCAGTCATTACAACGCCAAACTTTTTTCCAAATTAACTCCATAATATCGACAGAAACTTGGCAAACGTTGTTTAGAATCAATCCTCAAGGTGCTTTTCACATATCTATTCGATGATAAGTCATTCGTGGCAGTTGGGTTTCTCCTCTGAAGCAAATGGAAAAATACACGCAGCTGGAGATTACGCAATAATTGCAACGGAGGACACCAAGCGAGCACCTGGTAAATGTAGTCTCTTATGGTCAATCTTCCAATGATATGCCTACAAATACGTCACAATGCTGCAGACACCTTGGGGAAACGACAGAAAGTGTAGGCTCATTCCTTACGCATTCACAGCCATATAAGGAGACATTGGAACACAGCGCCTTCAAAATCTGGGGCATTTCCTGTTTGAAATTTAATCTTGGTTTTGCCTGTAGCATCAGTTCTGTGGCACTCACAGATAATATCTTTGTAGTTTTGGAAACGTCAGAGTGTTTTCTTTCCAAAGCTGTCAATTATATGCATAGTCGAGCATCTTTTCGTGACAAAATATCTTGTTTAAAACGAGAATGTTTTTTTATCCAAAAATTAAAAGAGCGCCCCCTATATCGAAGAAGTTAATATGAGTCTGGACTGAGAGTTTACAGTCTAGCCAGACACCTAGGTATTTATCGTTGTCCACATATTCTAAGTCAGAACCATCCAGAGTAATGGCGGGCGGGTGCCGGCAGCGATCGGTTGAAGAGCATGGATTTAGTTTTACTAGCATTTAAAAGCAGTTGGAGGCCATGGAAGGAGTGTTGTATGGCATTGAAGCTCGTTTGGAGGTTTGTTAACACAGTGTCCAAAGAAGGGCCAGATGTATACAGAATGGTGTCGTCTGCGTAGAGTTGGATCAAAGAATCACCCGCAGCAAGAGCGTCATCATTGATATATACAGAGAAAAGAGTCGGCCCGAGAATTGAACCCTGTGGCACCCCCATAGAGACTGCCAGAGGTCCGGACAACAGGCCCTCTGATTTGACACACTGAACTCTATCTGAGAAGTAGTTAGTGAACCAGGCGAGGCAGTCATTAGAGAAACCAAGGCTGTTGAGTCTGCCGATAAGAATAATGTGATTGACAGAGTCAAGTCTTGGCGAGGTCGATGAAGACGGCTGCACAGTACTGTCTTTTATCGATTGCGGTTATGATATCGTTTAGGACCTTGAGCATGGCTGAGGTGCATCCGTGACCAGCCGGGAAACTGGATTGCAATAGCGGAGAAGGAACGGTGGGATTTGAAATTGTCAGTGATCTGTTTGTTAACTTGGCTTTCGAAGACTTTGGAAGGGCAGGGCAGGATGGATTTAGGTCTGTAACAGTTTGGGTCTAGAGTGTCTCCCTCTTTGAAGAGGGGATTGACTGCGGCCGCTTTCCAATCTTTAGGAATCTCAGACGATATGAGAGGTTGAACAGGCTAGTAATAGGGGTTGCAACAATGGCGGCAGATCATTTTAGGAAGAGAGGGTCCAGATTGTCTTGCCTAGCTGATTTGTAGGGATCCAGATTTTGCAGCTGTTTCATAACATCAGCTGCCTGGATTTGGGTGAAGGAGAAGCGAGGGAGGGGACTTGGGCCAGTTGCTGCGGGGGGTGCAGAGCTGTTGGCTGGGGTTGGGGTAGCCAGGCCAGTCGTCGAGAAATACTTATTGAAATTCTCGATTATCGTGGCTTTTTCGGTGGTGACAGTGTTTCCTAGCCTCAGTGCAGTGGGCAGCTGGGAGGAGGTGATCTTATTCTCCATGGTCTTTACAGTGTCCCAAAACTTTTTGGAATTAGTGCTGCAGGATGCAAATTTCTGTTTGAGAAAGCTAGCCTTTGCTTTCCTAACTGACTGTGTATATTGGTTCCTGACTTCCTTGAAAAGTTGCATATCGCGGGGATTTTTCGATGCTAGTGCAGTACGCCACAGATAAAGGGACTCATTCCCAAAATCCCGAATTATCCCTTTAAACCACAACACCAAGCACAGGGAAACACACCCACAATTACTTCAAAATTGCTGACCAACAGGCCTGAGATCAGATGTAACGTGGCACCTAAAAACTGAATTCATAAGCTTTTTAGCTACAAGCATTCCCACAATGTTTAAATACATAGAAAGTATTGAGAGTTAACGCTTTCCTCAAAGGTGTCAATATCTCCTACTGTATACTGTACGTGAGGGCATTTATAATTCCTTTGATACTGCAACACCCATAAAGGTGTCATAACTGGTTCCATAAAGGGTGTTATGAATGCCTTATGTACACTCCCTTCCAGTAAAGTGTTACCATTATAGCAAAGCTTCCACAAATAACAAACAGTGGTGCCATCTGATAGCAACCAACAACTGGTTTAATATTCATGTCAACCATCTCCTTCAGCAACTTGGCATCTATTTCAAAAGAGAGCGACAACATTGCCCAATGTTTATTGAACCACCTTACAGATCCTTTAATATCCATGCACGTCAGTGGAGGCTGCTGAGGGGAGGACGGCTCATAATAATGGCCGGAATGGAGCAAATGGAATGGCATCAAACATGGAAACAGTGTGTTTGATGTATTTGATACCGTTCCTCATATTTCTCTCCAGCCATTACCATGAGCCAGTCCTCCCCTATTAAGGTGCCACCAACCTCCAGTGATACACGGTGATTGTATTGTACGTTGCTAGGCACCATTGATTAGCCATGGTTCACATTAGCAATAGTGTAGAAATTAAATTCTCCCTTAATTTTAACTCTTAAAGTGTTTCATGCTGTGAAGCTGAATGCTAGCACTAGGATGTGTTCACTCTTAAACCTGGGTTGAGTGCTCCACTGGCAGGCCCTCACTGTTGCCTGCCAGTGGAGGCTGCTAGCCTGAGTGTCAGTCAGAGCACCAAAGGCATTAGGCTAAAAGGACTAAAAGGCTCAAGAGATGAAAGCTCCTCTGCACAGACAGGCACTGCACTCAACTATATAAGCCTGGACTCCCTGGCTGTACATAGGCGTAGCCTGGACTCCCTGGCTGTACATAGGCTTGGCCTGGACTCCCTGCCTGTACATAGGCGTAGCCTGGACTCCCTGGCTGTACATAGGCGTAGCCTGGACTCCCTGGCTGTACATAGGCGTAGCCTGGACTCCCTGGCTGTACATAGGCTTAGCCTGGACTCCCTGTCTGTACATAGGCGTAGCCTGGAGTCCCTGGCTGTACATAGGCCTTGCCTGGACTCTCTTGCTGTACATAGGCGTAGCCTGGACTCCCTGGCTGTACATAGGCCTTGCCTGGACTCTCTTGCTGTACATAGGCGTAGCCTGGACTCCCTAGCTGTACATAGGCCTTGCCTGGACTCTCTTGCTGTACATAGGCGTAGCCTGGACTCCATGGCTATACATCGGCCTTGCTTGGACACTCTTGCTGTACATAGGCGTAGCCTGGACTCCATGGCTATACATCGGCCTTGCCTGGACACTCTTGCTGTACATAGGCTTGGCCTGGACTCCCTGGCTGTACATAGGCGTAGCCTGGAGTCCATGGCTATACATCGGCCTTGCCTGGTCTGTCTTGCTGTACATAGGCTTGGCCTGGACTCCCTGGCTGTACATAGGCGTAGCCTGGAGTCCATGGCTATACATCGGCCTTGCCTGGTCTCTCTTGCTGTACATAGGCTTGGCCTGGACTCCCTGGCTGTACATAGGCGTAGCCTGGAGTCCATGGCTATACATCGGCCTTGCCTGGTCTGTCTTGCTGTACATAGGCTTAGCCTGGACTCCATGGCTATACATCGGCCTTGCCTGGTCTCTCTTGCTGTACATAGGCTTAGCCTGGACTCCCTGTCTGTCTTACTCCTGATGTCAGAGAAGACAAGACAGCAGCAAGTCTCATTTGTTGTTACAACCACTGCAATGTCCCCTCATCAGCCATTGATTCTGTCCTTGGACCAGCAGCATCCCTAAAGCTGGGATTAGATGATCACGCCTGTTTCATCAAACAGTGAACAGAACATATATGGGTAGAACAGGGTGTTCAATCAAAAGGGATGGATGTGGATTATACACAGAACAGTGGTTTAGCCTGCTCCCAGATCAGTCTTGTTAAATCCTATGGTCATTATCACGAGTTGGCATCAGAAACAAATCTGCGACCAGGCTAGGTTTGTCTTGTCCCTTCTGGTGAGGGTTCAGCTGGCAGTATCGCGTGCCACCTACCCAAACAGACCTATGCCCAGTTTAGTCATGTTGTCCATTTTGGCTCAGTTGTGGAGGTGGATAAACAAGTTTTATCGGTTGGATTTTAGTGTTGCCCCCTCAAAAAATGGTCCCAAATGTTGTTGTTTTTTTGGTTCCAAATGGTTGGATGTAGCGAATAAGGCTAAGCTAACCCCTCCATTGACATATTTGAAGAATGCACTGCAATTATCTATTTCGATTTGGGACGGTTGCTAAAGATTAGGGTGGATCATTTACGGGACAAAAAGTTGGTTGAGAATCAGAATTATTGGACCATTTATAAATAACGTATGGTTTGTAATTGTGGGATGTTGTCTTAGTTAAATAGCAGACGATCAAAGCAAAATAGGACAAAGAGTCATCATTTCCCACTCTCAAGCCTGTCTGTGCAAAGCCAAAAGTGGGCCCAAAGCCAAATCCACTGCTCATGTATTTAGTTATTCCTGATTCTCTGATCCCTCTCTCTTATGGACAATCCAATCCCATCACTGACAGGTCAGCACTTACAGAGTTAGAAACCAACAGGATTATAGACTGAACAATATATCCAGACATATCTTCTCTGGTGCTCTTTAGTTGTTTTGTCAGGGAAAATGTGTGGCTGTATGATACAGGCCTGGCTGCCTGCATTGCCTCTTGGTAATTCATTAAGATCTAATATTTGCTTTGTGAAGCCTCTCAGTCCTCCAGTGCAAGTAGTGCTGCTTTCTTCCAGCAGCACGCGTTCCATTACACTGTTTATACGCCAGGCTATATAAATTACTTCTCTGCATCAGAAGCACTGAGTGTCTCTGGAAATTGAGTTCAAACAATGTCAGACATTCTTTGGACACCTAACATGTAGCGCAGATACTTTTCAATTGTTTTCTGTTCAATTGAAATATGTCTGTACATTCCTGAAATAGCTTGGAACATTTGAGAGATATAGACACACAGTGAACACTTAATGCAAGAATATTTCAAGTAAACTGCTGCCTACATATTCTCTAATTAGGATTTACGTTTTGTATATCACAGTTGTAACCTGGGGTATTTGTCTCTCTTGTTAGCTCCAGTGGGACACTTAAGATGGACGGCGAGGGTACAGACATACAAATAGAGAAATTGAGCTGCGCGTCTCTCTCAGCTGCCAGAGAAGAAGCCCTGTGTCAGCTCTTCCCCACTGTAGCCCTGAAATTAAACAGGTCTAAGGCACAGATTTACGTTGAGCTTCAGTTGGCCTTTGTGTAATTTTCTAAAGATTAATTTTGCAGTGAGGGCCTGGCTTCAGCCGCTCAATGACTCTACTCTCCCATGGAGAGAGAGGGAGGGGTGGAGAGAGGGGAGGGAGAGAGGGAGAGCGAGAGAGAGGTGCAGAGAGAGCGAAAGATCAGGCACTGAGAGCGTCAATGTGAGAAAGGACCTAACTCTTGAAACATTGAGCAACGTATGATGAGAAAGACACAGAGAGAGTGAGATGATGAAAAAAGAGAGAGAGTGACAGAGGAGAGATGGGAAGAAAAATGATAGTTGAGAACAAGGCTGCAGAGAGTGAGAGCTGGGGAATGAGTAGGAAGCAGGAATTGAGGGGAAGAAAGAGAGGAGTGTTACTCATCATTGCACTAGAGGCTCTCATTAACACAGGTCCCTATGTGAGTAGGGGTACTGTGTCCGTGTCAGAGTGCCACAGCTGACCCGCTCTCTCTCTGCCACACGTTGTGCCATGCCCTTGAGCCATTTCCTGGCTTGCTGCAACACCTTGGCGTGCTGCATGCTGAGTGACTGTGATCTGAATGTGAAAGAAGACCACACCTACATGTGAACTCTCTCTCTCTCTCTCTCTCTCTCTCTCTCTCTCTCTCTCTCTCTCTCTCTCTCTCTCTCTCTCTCTCTCTAGTGCTTTAGAATGCTGGGTGATTACATTTTATATATGTGACAGGCAGCTTCTGGAATTTATGAATATGACTCACTCAATTATTATCTGTTACTGTAGTTGCCCATATTATGCAAGTTGTTATGTAGACCAAGTCGAATACGTTGGTTACAGTACTCCAAAGCAGAGAAAAAGAGAAAGTCTGCTATTTGTCTATATGTTAGACATAGCATTTTCCTTATAGGACAGGGAGCTAAGTAATAGTCTTATTACTAATACTGTTTACAGTTGAACGAAAAGTTACTGTTCTGGAAATTACACACACTCACATAAA
This sequence comes from Oncorhynchus nerka, assembly GCF_034236695.1. NCBI lineage: Eukaryota > Metazoa > Chordata > Actinopteri > Salmoniformes > Salmonidae > Oncorhynchus > Oncorhynchus nerka. Next base: position 16,729,268 of record NC_088408.1, read on the forward strand.
AACACACACACACACGCACGCACGCACGCACGCACGCACGCACGCACGCACACACACACACACACACACACACACACACACACACACACACACACACACACACACACACACACACACACACAGCTGTGTCCCAGAGCATCAGTATAACAGCTTTGGGAGTGTATAGTGGGAGAGAGAGCAGCAGGATAGCATGGTTCTGTTGCTAATGCTAGAATACTGGAACTCAACATGGGTCTCCCTGCAGATATATCTTGTCTTTGATAGCTCTATATTACACCCATTATCAGGCAGTTATACAACAACTGCCCAAAAGGTTAAGACTGGGTTTCCCTTGCTTTGATAACACTCTCATCTTACATTAAGCTTTCATATCGGGAGCTATGTGGCAAGACATGTTGTCTGGCAATTAATGAATTTCTTAAAGTCACAGATACATTGTTAAAAACAAGCATGCATGCACACAAACACACACACACGTACACACCCTTGTGATGTATAAATAGTACTGTTAGTTGTGGAACGATACATCCGTCAAACAACAATCCAACTCTGGTTTCTTGGCAACTGCATCGGCCCCTATTTATCCTTACTGCCTGGTAAGTGGAGCAGTTTGTAAAGTGGATATCTCCTAAGGGAAGGGTTGAAATCATACAGCTATTCCCTCAGGGTAGTAGCAGGCAGACCCTGGCAGAGGTGCTTAGAGCCTTTAGAGGGTTCTGTTCTCTCTCCACATGTCCATATGACAAGGTTTCACTCTGTTCTGTTCTCTCTCTACATGTCCATATGACAAGGTTTCACTCTGTTCTGTTCTCTCTCCACATGTCCATATGACAAGGATTCACTCTGTTCTGTTCTCTCTCCACATGTCCACATCACAAGGATTCACTCTGTTCTGTTCTCTCTCCACATGTCCACATCACAAGGTTTCACTCTGTTCTGTTCTCTCTCCACATGTCCATATGACAAGGATTCACTCTGTTCTCCTTGCTGTCCCCAGTCCACCTGGCCATGCTGCTGTTCCAGTTTCAACTTCCACCTGACTGTGCTGCTGCTCCAGTTTCAACTGTTCTGCCTTATTATTATTCGACCATGCTGGTCATTTATGAACATTTGAACATCTTGGCCATGTTCTGTTATAATCTCCACCCGGCACAGCCAGAAGAGGACTGGCCACCCCACATAGCCTGGTTCCTCTCTAGGTTTCTTCCTAGGTTTTGGCCTTTCTAGGGAGTTTTTCCTAGCCACCGTGCTTCTACACCTGCATTGCTTGCTGTTTGGGGTTTTAGGCTGGGTTTCTGTACAGCACTTTGAGATATCAGCTGATGTACGAAGGGCTATATAAATACATTTGATTTGATTTGATGTCCACATCACAAGGATTCACTCTGTTCTGTTCTCTCTCCACATGTCCACATCACAAGGATTCACTCTGTTCTGTTCTCTCTCCACATGTCCATATGAGAAGGATTCACTCTGTTCTGTTCTCTCTCCACATGTCCACATCACAAGGATTCACTCTGTTCTGTTCTCTCTCCACATGTCCATATGACAAGGATTCACTCTGTTCTGTTCTCTCTCCACATGTCCACATCATAAGGATTCACTCTGTTCTGTTCTCTCTCCACATGTCCACATGATTCACCCTGTTCTGTTCTCTCTCCACATGTCCATATGACAAGGATTCACTCTGTTCTGTTCTCTCTCTACATGTCCACATGACAAAGATTCACCCTGTTCTGTTCTCTCTCCACATGTTTCACACTGTTCTGTTCTCTCTCTACATGACCACATGATTCACTCTGTTTTCTCTCCACGTGTCCACATGATTCACTCTGTTCTGTTTTCTCCACATGTCCACATCCACATGATTCACTGTTCTGTTCTGTTCTCTCTCCACATGTCCACATGATTCACTGTTCTGTTTCTCTCCACATGTCCACATCACAAGGATTCACTCTGTTCTGTTCTCTCTCCACATGTCCACATCACAAGGATTCACCCTGTTCTGTTCTCTCTCCACATGTCCACATGATTCACTCTGTTCTGTTCTCTCTCCACATGTCCACATCACAAGGATTCACTCTGTTCTGTTCTCTCTCCACTCCATGATTCACCCTGTTCTGTCCACATGTCCATATGACAAGGATTCACTCTGTTCTGTTCTCATGTCTCCACATGTCCACATCCACAAGGATTCACTCTGTTCTGTTTCTCTCCACATGTCCACATGACAAGGATTCACTCTGTTCTGTTCTCCACATGTCCACATCACAAGGATTCACTCTGTTCTGTCTCCACATGTCCATATGACAAGGATTCACTCTGTTCTGTTCTCTCTCCACATGTCCACATCACAAGGATTCACTCTGTTCTGTTCTCTCTCCACATGTCCACATCACAAGGATTCACTCTGTTCTGTTCTCTCTCCACATGTCCACAAGGATTCACTCTGTTCTGTTCTCTCTCCACATGTCCACATCACAGGATTCACCCTGTTCTGTTCTCTCTCCACATGTCCATATGACAAGGATTCACTCTGTTCTGTTCTCTCTCCACATGTTCACAAGGATTCACTCTGTTCTGTTCTCTCTCCACATGTCCACATCACAAGGATTCACTCTGTTCTGTTCTCTCTCCACATGTCCACATCACAAGGATTCACTCTGTTCCACATCACAAGGATTCACTCTGTTCTGTTCTCTCTCCACATGTCCACATCACAAGGATTCACTCTGTTCTGTTCTCTCTCCACATGTCCACATCACATTCACTCTGGTTCTCTCTCCACATTCACAAGGATTCACTGTTCTGTTCTCTCTCCACATGTCCACATCACAAGGATTCACCCTGTTCTGTTCTCTCTCCACATGTCCATATGACAAGGATTCACTCCACATGTCCACATCTGATTCTCTGTTCTGTTCTCTCTCCACATGTCCACATCACAAGGATTCACTCTGTTCTGTTCTCTCTCCACATGTCCACATGATTCACCCTGTTCTGTTCTCTCTCCACATGTCCATATGACAAGGATTCACTCTGTTCTGTTCTCTCTCTACATGTCCACATGACAAAGATTCACCCTGTTCTGTTCTCTCTCCACATGTTTCACACTGTTCTGTTCTCTCTCTACATGACCACATGATTCACTCTGGTCTGTTCTCTCTCCACGTGTCCACATCACAATGATTCACTCTGTTCTGTTCTCTCTCCACATGTCCACATCACAAGGATTCACTCTGTTCTGTTCTCTCTCCACATGTCCACATCACAAGGATTCACTCTGTTCTGTTCTCTCTCCACATGTCCATATGACAAGGATTCACTCTGTTCTGTTCTCTCTCCACATGTCCACATCACAAGGATTCACTCTGTTCTGTTCTCTCTCCACATGTCCACATGATTCACCCTGTTCTGTTCTCTCTCCACATGTCCATATGACAAGGATTCACTCTGTTCTGTTCTCTCTCTACATGTCCACATGACAAAGATTCACCCTGTTCTGTTCTCTCTCCACATGTTTCACACTGTTCTGTTCTCTCTCTACATGACCACATGATTCACTCTGGTCTGTTCTCTCTCCACGTGTCCACATCAAAATGATTCACTCTGTTCTGTTCTTTCTCCACATGTCCACATCACAAGGATTCACTCTGTTCTGTTCTCTCTCCACATGTCCACATCACAAGGATTCACTCTGTTCTGTTCTCTCTCCACATGTCCACATCACAAGGATTCACGCTGTTCTGTTCTCTCTCCACATGTCCACATCACAAGGATTCACTCTGTTTTGTTCTCTCTCCACATGTCCACACCACAAGGATTCACTCTGTTCTGTTCTCTCTCCACATGTCCACATCACAAGGATTCACTCTGTTCTGTTCTCTCTCCACATGTCCATATGACAAGGATTCACTCTGTTCTGTTCTCTCTCCACATGTCCACATCACAAGGATTCACTCTGTTCTGTTCTCTCTCCACATGTCCACATCAAAAGGATTCACTCTGTTCTGTTCTCTCTCCACATGTTTCACACTGTTCTGTTCTCTCTCTACATGACCACATGATTCACTCTGTTCTGTTCTCTCTCCACATGACCATGATTCATTCTGTTCTGTTCTCTCTCCACATGACCACATCACAAGGATTCACTCTGTTCTGTTCTCTCTCCACATGTCCACATGATTCACCCTGTTCTGTTCTCTCTCCACATGTCCATATGACAAGGATTCACTCTGTTCTGTTCTCTCTCCACATGTCCATATGACAAGGATTCACTCTGTTCTGTTCTCTCTCCACATGTCCACATCACAAGGATTCACTCTGTTCTGTTCTCTCTCCACATGTCCACATGATTCACCCTGTTCTGTTCTCTCTCCACATGTCCATATGACAAGGATTCACTCTGTTCTGTTCTCTCTCTACATGTCCACATGACAAAGATTCACCCTGTTCTGTTCTCTCTCCACATGTTTCACACTGTTCTGTTCTCTCTCTACATGACCACATGATTCACTCTGGTCTGTTCTCTCTCCACGTGTCCACATCACAATGATTCACTCTGTTCTGTTCTCTCTCCACATGTCCACATCACAAGGATTCACTCTGTTCTGTTCTCTCTCCACATGTCCACATCACAAGGATTCACGCTGTTCTGTTCTCTCTCCACATGTCCACATCACAAGGATTCACTCTGTTCTGTTCTCTCTCCACATGTCCACATCACAAGGATTCACTCTGTTCTGTTCTCTCTCCACATGTCCACATGATTCACCCTGTTCTGTTGTCTCTCCACATGTCCACATCACAAGGATTCACTCTGTTCTGTTCTCTCTCCACATGTCCATATGACAAGGATTCACTCTGTTCTGTTCTCTCTCTACATGTCCACATGACAAAGATTCACCCTGTTCTGTTCTCTCTCCACATGTTTCACACTGTTCTGTTCTCTCTCTACATGACCACATGATTCACTCTGTTCTGTTCTCTCTCCACATGACCATGATTCATTCTGTTCTATTCTCTCTCCACATGACCATGATTCACCCTGTTCTGTCCTCTCTCCACATGACCATGATTCACTCTGTTCTGTCCCATCTCTATGTGGCACCGCTTGAACTTCTTCTTTGCACATTGTCCTCAGCTGGTGTGTGAGGGATGAGTGGCCTCAGTACTTTTGGTTCCTCCTGGTTCAATGATAGCATGTTGCGTTAACTTCATTACATTATTCAGGCAATGTATGGCAAAGACATCAAGAATCATCTCATTCAACCTTGTAGTGGAACTTGGCTCGTGAAGAAGCAGGATTGTGTAAAAAAAAAGATGTTATGTTTTCTCTTTCAGCAGATACAATTGTTTGGCCCTAAATAAAATAACCCTAAAACATGTTGCATTGAAGGAAGAACTAATCATTTAAATGTTCAGTACTTGGCATCCTTAATAAGCAGGCTTTTGTGGAGGAGCAGCAAACCCACAGTATTAGTTGTTGATGGCAGTTTTCTCCGACAGCCTCATTGTGTAATTGATCTGCCGTTCACTGCATAGCCGTTGACACCAGGCAAGCCCTGAAAAGAGGACGGCAGTGCCCAGGGGACCAGCACAGCACAAAAAAAGAGCTTTGAAGTGAAGCAAATGGTGGAGGAAGAATTCAACCTACATACCGGCTGGAAGAAACACATGGTTGCTATTCATGGCACACAATGTGTGTGTGTGTGTGTGTGTGTGTGTGTGTGTGTGTGTGTGTGTGTGTGTGTGTGTGTGTGTGTGTGTGTGTGTGTGTGTGTGTGTGTGTGTGTGTGTGTGTGTGTTTGGGTGCATACATGCGTGTACACAGTATTTGTCTATCTACAAGGTGCAGAACAGTTTTTCTGGTCTCATTGACAGGGTTTAGAAAAGGGTATTATTTCACTGTTCTTGATATTATTTGCATGATACTGTACAGCCTACCTATTAACTGAGTCCTAACTTTCTCACTGCAATCATTTTGACCCCTTGATTGGCCTGGCATGATGGCAGGATCTGAATTAAAATCAAATCACATTTTTTGGTCACATACACGTACGTGTTTAGAAGATGTTATTGCGAGTTTAAAAATGCTTGTGGTTCTAGTTCCGACAGCGCAGCAATATATAACAAATATTACCTAACAATTTCACAACAAATACCCTATACACATAAATCTAAGTAAAGGAATGGAATTAAGAATATATAAATATATGGACATGCAACGACAGAGCGGCCTAGACTAAGATACAGTGGAATAGTATAGATTACAGTATATACATATGAGATGAGTAATACATAAACTAAGATACAGTGGAATAGTATAGATTACAGTATATACATATGAGATGAGTAATACATAAACTAAGATACAGTGGAATAGTATAGAATACAGTATATACATATGAGATGAGTAATACATAAACTAAGATACAGTGGAATAGTATAGATTACAGTATATACATATGAGATGAGTAATACATAGACTAAGATACAGTGGAATAGTATAGATTACAGTATATACATATGAGATGAGTAATACATAGACTAAGATACAGTGGAATAGTATAGATTACAGTATATACATATGAGATGAGTAATACATAAACTAAGATACAGTGGAATAGTATAGATTACAGTATATACATATGAGATGAGTAATACATGGACTAAGATACAGTGGAATAGTATAGATTACAGTATATACATATGAGATGAGTAATACATAAACTAAGATACAGTGGAATAGTATAGATTACAGTATATACATATGAGATGAGTAATACATAGACTAAGATACAGTATATACATATGAGATGAGTAATACATAGACTAAGATACAGTGGAATAGTATAGATTACAATATATACATATGAGATGAGTAATACATAGACTAAGATACAGTGGAATAGTATAGATTACAGTATATACATATGAGATGAGTAACACATAGACTAAGATACAGTGGAATAGTATAGAATACAGTATATACATATGAGATGGGTAATACATAGACTAAGATACAGTGGAATAGTATAGAATACAGTATATACATATGAGATGAGTAATGCAAGATATGTTACCATTATTGAAGAGACCTTTTGGTTGCTCTAAATATCAATAATTTAGTGGAACGGAGACCACAGTTTGTTCCCTGTTCGGACTTTGCCTCTGACAGATAGATTAGCGATTACAACTTTGGGCCAGTAACTGAAAGATTGCTGGTTCGAATACCCGAGCTGACGAGGTAAAAAAAAATCAGTCCATGTTCCCTTGAGCAAGGCACTTAACAGTTTATTCTGTGGAACCACATTACAAGTCAAGCTATCAGACATATTTTAAACTGTGTTTATTCTGTGGAACCATATTACAAGTCAAGCTATCAGACATATTTTAAACTGTGTTTATTCTGTGGAACCACATTACAAGTCAAGCTATCAGACATATTTTAAACTGTGTTTATTCTGTGGAACCACATTACAAGTCAAGCTATCAGACATATTTTAAACTGTGTTTATTCTGTGGAACCACATTACAAGTCAAGCTATCAGACACATTTTAAACTGTGTTTATTCTGTGGAACCACATTACAAGTCAAGCTATCAGACATTTTAAACTGTGTTTATTCTGTGGAACCACATTACAAGTCAAGCTATCAGACATATTTTAAACTGTGTTTATTCTGTGGAACCACATTACAAGTCAAGCTATCAGACATATTTTAAACTGTGTTTATTATGTGTAACCATATTACAAGTCAAGCTATCAGACATATTTTAAACTGTGTTTATTCTGTGGAACCACATTACAAGTCAAGCTATCAGACATATTTTAAACTGTGTTTATTCTGTGGAACCACATTACAAGTCAAGCTATCAGACATATTTTAAACTGTGTTTATTCTGTGGAACCACATTACAAGTCAAGCTATCAGACACATTTTAAACTGTGTTTATTCTGTGGAACCACATTACAAGTCAAGCTATCAGACACATTTTAAACTGTGTTTATTCTGTGGAACCACATTACAAGTCAAGCTATCAGACATATTTTAAACTGTGTTTATTCTGTGGAACCACATTACAAGTCAAGCTATCAGACACATTTTAAACTGTGTTTATTCTGTGGAACCACATTACAAGTCAAACTATCAGACATATTTTAAACTGTGTTTATTCTGTGGAACCACATTACAAGTCAAGCTATCAGACACATTTTAAACTGTGTTTATTCTGTGGAACCACACTACAAGTCAAGCTATCTGACACATGAACCCTTTACACTGGTGGATATTGGCCCATATAGATAGAAACATCTCAATTTGGCCCTAACAGAAGAACTATAAAAACTATATGCATGACCATGGTAGCAATTGAAAGAGAACACTGGGGATTATGGGGAAATGATCAGACCAAAGGTGAGGACATAACAGTTCACATGACGGAATCCAAACATTACACTGTTGATTTTATGTGCATTTTATATTCACTGTACTTTTCACAGCATTTGTCAGTAACAACATCTGAAAATCCTCTGGATACATTCAGTAACATAATAAGAATAATCGTGGACATTTTGGAGTAGGTGCAACATAAGACAAAACTATTACGAAGGTTTGAGTGAGAGGACTGGTGTCTCCAAGCTGTGCGCAGTTCCTATGTAATTTCAATTTATGACTCAAGGAAAGAGCCTTCAAATATAAGGTGCTTTATTTTAGCTCTCCTAGCTGTGCTGTTGAGGAACTGAAGCAAGCACACTGAAGCACACACTGAAGCACACTGAAGCAACCACACTTTTTGTTTGGAACTGTTAGGTTCTAATTCTTCAGAGTAAATAACTCACGGACACTAGAGAAGCTTAACCAAGTTGAATTCTACCCAAAGGGTCGTTACAGCTGTAATTCAGACAACAAAACATTTCACACAAGCACTGATATTTAACCCTTTCTCCTAGGCTGTCTCCTCCTCCACAACCGAACAGCAAATGTATCCCTGTTGTTAGACAGAACCTTAGTGATATCTGTTCTTCCTCACTTCATCTAACCTGACCTCTACCCCAAAGTGCTCACTCCTCCCCAACTCAAGGCTGTCATGGTGACTGGTACCAGACTGTGACTCTTCTCCTCCCAGAGGATCCCTGATGGCTAACAATAACATATCCTGACATAATGTAAACGTTTTACATTACCCTCTCTCCCTCAGTGACATATCCGGACATAATGCCGGACATAATGTAAACATTTTACATTACCCTCTCTCCCACAGTGACATATCCGGACATAATGTAAACGTTTTACATTACCCTCTCTCCCTCAGTGACATATCCGGACATAATGTAAACGTTTTACATTACCCTCTCTCCCTCAGTGACATATCAGGACATAATGTAACCATTTTACATTACCCTCTCTCCCTCAGTGACATATCCGGACATAATGTAAACGTTTTACATTACCCTCTCTCCCTCAGTGACATATCCGGACATAATGTAAACGTTTTACATTACCCTCTCTCCCTCAGTGACATATCAGGACATAATGTAAACGTTTTACATTACCCTCTCTCCCTCAGTGACATATCCGGACATAATGTAAACGTTTTACATTACCCTCTCTCCCTCAGTGACATATCAGGACATAATGTAAACGTTTTACATTACCCTCTCTCCCTCAGTGACATATCCGGACATAATGTAAACGTTTTACATTACCCTCTCTCCCTCAGTGACATTGTTAGTTTCTAAGATCTCCAACCTTCTCCCCTTATCAATGCCTGCCACATGTAATCACTTCCCTGCACTCAACTTATTCCAAGCTTAGTTGCACCCACTATATACCTTCCTCCTATAACCATTAACTTCTGGTGTCGACCCTCAACCTAAGCACTCCATCAGCGACATGAATAAGTAACATTTCATATTCTCAGAACCCAACAGTCCCTCCTGTTGAACAGCGTCCTACTGTTCACTTCACATTAACTTGGAAATTACTTATAAATGAACAAACAATGATAACAAAACATGATCAAAAAATTATAAAAAATGATTATAAATGAACAAACAATGATAATAATACATTTATTTTTTTATTTTTTTAATTTAATTATATATGAACAAACAATGATAACAAACATTCACCATGAGGTTTACAAACTCAGAGACTTATGGCCTCTGTTCTATGATCACACCATTTTATTTCCATCTCTTATCACACAACAAAATGGCAAAAACGCTTTTTGTTTCTCCACTTTCTCTTTCTGGTTCCTAAGAAAGTGATCGCATAAGACTTGGAACGCAACAAAAAGACACACAAAACATAACAATATTAACAATGTGATAAAGTATGCATAAGTATATATGCATGAAAACCAAAGTTTGAGACCATGACAATTCCCACTCTCTCTTCACTTGACACTATTCCTCCAGGATACTTTTCTGGTGGATTCCACAGAAATGAAAGCCCTAAAAAAGCCTCCTCTTGCTTTCACCCAGTCTTCCCCTTTCGGCCCCAGGTTCTGAGAGGCGTTCTCAAGTCATGTCATTTTCACTTTGTTCCCCATGTCCTCCATTTTCACCTGATAGGCACGTCACCTACCTGATATGCAAGTGCGTATCCCTAATCAACGATACATCCTCTTGAGGTAACTCAGCACTGTATATGCTTTCACATCAATGACTTCAACATGTTGTTTAGAGTACAATTACCCCAACATCTATTCTCTATCATATGATGCATTAACCAATAAAGCAGCTAACCCAACCCAACTCTGATGTTTAAAGTAGCTCCCAGACCCAACCCATCTGCATGTCTTACAGTGGAATCTAGTCTCTGTCTCTCGCTCCGCTTCCTCTGCCATGGTGTCTTCATGCTCACCCATTATGCAGCTGGACCTCACTTCACGTGAGAACTATACTGAGTCACAGGTTTCCTGAAAGTTTACCGTAGTGTCTGAAATGCCACCACTATCTCTTCTACTCTCACCATGATCTAGGTATGTGTAATGTTCAACTAATCCCCCATATTGTGCACAGTTAGCTGTCCTCCCTCTCCTATGAGCAATCTCCTGTAACAATATACAGTCTCTGAGAATGATACTCCTTTATCATTACATCTAACCCATAACACACTAGTCACTACTCCTAATGCATTTCTACAGTTATGAACATACTAACACATTCTCAAATCAATTAGTCTATATACAGAATTTCAGTGACATTTGTTAGTTTCTAAGATCTCCACCCTTCTCCCCTTATCAATTTCTGTCACATGTAATCACTTCCCTGCACTCAACACATTCCAAGCTTAGTTGCACCCACTACATACCTTCCTCCTATAACCATTAACTTCTGGTGTCGACCCTCAACCTAAGCACTCCATCAGTGACATGAATAAGTAACATTGCATATTCTCAGAACCCAACAGAACACAGCCTTGCATCCCCACCATTACACAATTACTGTTGTTGCTTACGCAATGCAAAACGTTCCATTATAAATCTAAATCTGGGTCAGGTGGGCATAATTTGAAAACGTATCGACCCGTATATGGGATGACAGGGGCTGTGAGTGTAAAGGGCTACACATTAAACTGTGCTTGTTCTGTGGAACCACATTACTAGTCCTGCTATTAGACACATAAACATAATCTACCTTTGAAGTATCCCAGTTAACGTCTCACAATCAGATTAGCTCCATTTCCCCCTCATGCAATCAGTTAGTGCTCCAGTCTGGCTCATATTTGTCCTACCGTTGGCAGCCGGCATCCCTTGGATTGACCTGGGTCAGAATGCCCATGTACCGACAAATATCATATCAGACTTTTGATGCTGATGGGATTTCTTAGAAAACGTATTTGCTGTGGTTTATTTGATTGTATTTTGGTCAGTGTAACACAGACTTTAAAATGATGTATTGCATAGCTGATAGGAAAGATTATGTCGACCCATGTTTTTGGAGGTATTGGGTAATGTTCTATATTTTATAGGCTAGCGATTACGACTGTATCATGTTTTTTCCCAACTGACAAGAGCTGGGTTCTGCCAACTACAAAGTGCAATTTCAAAAACAAAAAATGTAAGCCTGGTCCCAGATCAGTTTGTGCTGTCTTTCACGTTGGCAAGACAGCACAAACAGATCTGGAACCAAGCTAGCTTTGGAGTGCAGAACAGATCGCCTCACCCCCTTTGCTTTGCAGCCTCAGGACGTGTCAGTGTGTTCTTTGTTTTGTGTGATATTTTTGGATTGTCGTTAAAATGGCTCCACAGCCTGTACTCTGTAGCTAACGAGTGAGGCAAAGACTCTCAGGGTGACAACAGGGCTAAACTGATGACAGAACACTGTGCACTAATGCAGCCCAATCCATTAAACATGGCCCAGTGGACCTCCATTAGAGAGACCTATTCCCCACTCTATAGCACTGCATGGGGACAAAGAGCAGGTACAGCTGCTGTACAATACTCCTTGCTGTCTTTTAGATGCCTTTCCCCTCCTGCTCTCTTCTTGGTCTCTAGCCGTCTCCATACAGCTGGTGACAGCAGTAAGAGGAGGTGCCTCTTCTGAACACACCCAGTCTGCTGTGACATCAGACAGACAGACAGATGGGGGGAAAGAGAGGAGGAGCGAGAACACACACAACTGTGATGCCAAACAGAAGAAAATAACAATAATTTCATACCTCGATTACATTGAGACATGATCACATCTCTTTTTTGTGTGTGTGTGTGGGGGGGGGGGCACCTGTTGCCGGCCCCAGTCTTACAATAGGTCAAAGCAGCATCCTGCATTCTTGTTAGTATTGACATTTTGAAATGTGGCATTGACTTTTGAATGGCACCGATCTTCTGTACACAAAGTGGTAACTGTCAACTGGAGTCTGTTTGCTCAGGGTTTTACTCTTAATACAGAGATATTGCTGGTGCCGCTGCTTTTGAGAGTATGTCTGTTTTATTTGACTTGAGTACTCCCTTGATCCCTTGTGTTATTACAGCATGATGTGGTGGCTGTAATGTAACAAAGGGGACTTTGGACATTGAGATTAAAGTCAGCCAACCACAACATGTATCCCATTGTTGTGCTGCTGTGATCTTACACTGGCTGTTTTGTTATGGCCTACGTCCTAGGAGGTGCTTGGTCACATTTATCTTATATACACTGAGTATACCTTCCTAATATTAATATTGAGTTGCACCCAATTTTGCCCTCAGAACAGCCTCAATTCATCAGGGCATGGACTCTACAAGGTGTCGAAAGCGTTCCACAGGGATGCTGGCCCATGTTGACTCCAATGCTTCCAACATTTGAAATATATGCCATTTAGCAAATGATTTAATTCAAAGCCACATAGAGTCATGACATACATTTTACAAATCAAACCCACAATCCTGGTGTTGCAAGTGCCATGCTCTACCAACTGAGCCACAGAGAACCATGACGGGCATCCCAATCATGCCTGCCTGTAGATTTGAGCTTCTCCCAAGGGTGTCAGCTGCCTCACACCACTGGGATTTGAAAATAATTTAGGTGACCAAAAAAGTATACTCCGATTTCCCACGTATGTCCACTTGATGATCATGGCCTACTCCGCACTGTATGGATGTATGGCAATGCTGAGACATCTTCCATTCCGTGGCAATATCCAAACAGTTTCACTATGTCATAAAAGTGCATTGTTCAATGTGCTCCTTGATGCATAAAACACAAATCATCCAGATGGATATACAATCTGAATTATTGATAAGTTATTAAGGTAAATGAAAATCAATGGCTATTAAGTCACTCAGCCAGGACCATCAGTTAAGGAGGTGAGCAGGAGTTGTTCTTCTCAGCTGAAGATGCTGACCTTGCCCCGGTAATAAAAAGAGCAGCCGTTCAGTTTCAATCCTGTTAGTAAGCACAGCCAATGTAATATTTATAACATTTATTGGCTGAAGAATTAAGTTCAGCTTTCCTGAATTGAATCTCCAGTTCACAAAAATACCAAGGGGATGACAGGAGAATAAAAATCACCTCTCCTGCTTCCCAGTGAAAAATGGCCTGCATCCCCCATGTATCACACTTCCCACCAGCTGTAGGTCTCACTTAATATTCATATAAATGTATGTGGATCTTAATGCAATATTGCAACATCTAAACTCAATACAGTCAGTGATATATCATATGATGTAGGTTAGTGAAATTTTGACCAGCAAAAAAAGCTTATTTTTTTTAAAGGATGAAAAATAGTGTTTGACTGAAAATCTGTTTGGTCACTGTTTGTATGATAAGTGATGTACTATTGCTGCAATTCTTCATCACAAAATGTGGTGTTTGCAGTTGTTAAATCACTATGTTAGCAATGTTTACCTCTAAATGAATGCTTTGCATGCTTGGGTAGCTGAAATTGAATGGAACAAGAAAGTCCATAGGCTCCGCCTCTTGTTCAGCTGCAATATTTGCTACTGTAATGCTTTTCTTTGTCACGCTTCTATCTCACCCAGATCACTATTGTTTTTCAGATGGTATTTGTTGCCTTATCTTACTTTCACCACAGTTGTCACCTTTGCCCTTTTGTCAGCCACCTTACGATGTCGGCCGAGTGCCCACGCATCAAGTTAGACTTGCAACCACTCTAGCAAATCAAATTGAATAAATTGGTTAAATAGATCAACTTCAACTATTTATAAACTATTCCACTCAGTTGGTGGAATATCTGCCAGCCAATAACCAGGCCCCTTTATAAATAGCCTTAAGTCCCCTGTACTTTTGTTAAGTTTATAATTAGCTCTATCTGTACACATCGGCTCCACGCCAGATCCATTTATATTGAATCAGGTTATAAATAGGCCACCACTTAAAGCCCTGTCCCATTGCTCAGTAAGAATACGGAATGACATACGAAGCATGTTGTTGGCGCACTCGGAGAGTAAATGTCTCTCCAATTAAATTAGAAAGCTTTGTCATGATGCGTTCTCCTTTGCCACTGTGATGTATAGTAGTATAAGCTAATTGCACAACGTGTTTAGTTAACTAGGATAACCATGGTGGACACACAGTACTATGGCAGGGTTTCTATTGATTTAGAATCTGCTCTCACAAACCAGTAAGAAGTCCCATTCAGACATTAGAAGTACACTAGGCATACTAGAAAAAAAACACAATGCGCACAAAGCTTTGATTACTCTAGTTACTGAGAAGTGATTTAATCACTGTTCTGACCCTCTCCGTTAAGCCCCTTTCAATCTAAGTTTAGAACCTTAAGATGAGACCCTGGTCAGCGAGTGTCAGTCTTAAAACAGTCTTTCAGGGTCAGACACTGACTTTCACCATTAGGATGCAAGCCAGACAGATGGGAATTGTACTAGTCCTAAACCTCAATCGACAGGCATATTATTGCACAGTTAATGGGTATTGGAATAGGTGGTGAGTGTGTGTGTCCAGGAGTCTGTGTAACAGAATAACAATGTTTTAAGCAGAGGTATTACGTATTAAACCAGCAACTTAACCTATGCCCCTGAAGTGAAAATTAGGAGTTAAGTAGCCTAATTTGGGGAATACAAAAACAGTCATTTATTAACATAGCCTCGGAACATTTCTTAAATGTGCTTAACATTTAAATTGTTAGTAATCTAGCAGATGCTCTAATCCAGAGTGATTTACTGTAGTGTGCGTACATTTTAATACTTTTTTAGTACTGGTCCTCCGTGAGAAACAAACCCACAACACCAGCCTGATTCCTACTGGGCCGTCTTTAGCCTGCTTCCTACTGGGCCGTCTTTAGCCTGCTTCCTACTGGGCAGTCTTTAGCCTGCTTCCTTCTGGGCAGTCTTTAGCCTGCTTCCTACTGGGCAGTCTTCAGCCTGCTTCCTACTGGACTGTCTTCAGCCTGCTTCCTACTGGGCCGTCTTTAGCCTGCTTCCTTCTGGGCAGTCTTCAGCCTGCTTCCTACTGGACTGTCTTTAGCCTGCTTCCTACTGGGCCGTCTTTAGCCTGCTTCCTTCTGGGCTGTCTTCAGCCTGCTTCCTACTGGACTGTCTTTAGCCTGCTTCCTTCTGGGCCGTCTTAAGCCTGCTTCCTACTGGGCCGTCTTAAGCCTGCTTCCTACTGGACTGTCTTTAGCCTGCTTCCTTCTGAGCTGTCTTTAGCCTGCTTCCTACTGGACTGTCTTTAGCCTGCTTCCTTCTGAGCTGTCTTTAGCCTGCTTCCTACTGGAATATATGTATCATGCTTCCTACTGGACTGTTTTTAGCCTGCTTCCTACTGGACTGTATTTAGCTTGCAACCTACTGAGCTGTCTTTAGCCTGCTTCAACAGGTGAATCTTACTATCAACATTGTAAACAGAGTCAGAGGCATGTGGTGGCTTGGGGAATAGGGACTTAAGGAGGCGCTACTAATCCTGTTGAAGTAGGCTAATTAGAGCACATGACTTTACACTCACATGGAGAGAAAGAGAGAGCCTTCAGATTACACAAATCCACAAAGAATTCGAAAACAAACCGGATTTGGATCAACTCCCATATCTACTGGGTGAAATACCACAGAGTGCCATCACAGCAGCAAGATTTGTGACCTGTTGCCACAAGAAAAGGTCAACCAGTGAAGAACAAACACCATTGTAAATACAACCCATATTTATGCTTATTTATTTTCCGTTTTGTACTTTAAGCATTTGTACATAATTACAACACTGTATACAGTTGAAGTCGGAAGTTTACATACACTTAGGTTGGAGTCATTAAAACATGTTTTTCAAACACTCCACACATTTCTTGTTAACAAACTATAGTTTTGGCAAGTCGGTTAGGACTAGAGGTCGACCGATTATGATTTTTAACGCCGATACCGATTATTGGAGGATCAAAAAAGTCTATACCGATTAAATCGGCCGATATAAAAAATATATATTTGTAATAATGACAATTATAACAATACTGAATGAACACTTATTTTAACTTAATATAATACATCAATAAAATCAATTTAGCATCAAGTAAATAATGAAACATGTTAAATTTGGTTTAAATAATGCAAAAACAAAGTGTTGGAGAAGAAAGTAAAAGTGCAATATGTGCTAACATTTCAGTTCCTTGCTCAGAACATGAGAACATATGAAAGCTGGTGGTTCCTTTTAACATGAGTCTTCAATATTCCCAGGTAAGAAGTTTTAGGTTGTAGTTATAGGAATTATAGGACTATTTCCCTCTATACCATTTGTATTTCATTAAACTTTGACTATTGGATGTTCTTATAGTCACTTTAGTATTGCCAGTGTAACAGTATAGCTTCCGTCCCTCTCCTCGCTCCTCCCTGGGCTCGAACCAGCAACATACCACAACAGCCACCACAACGAAGCAGCGTTACCCATGCAGAGCAAGGGAAACAACAACCCCAAGGCTCAGAGCAAGTGAAGTTTCAAACGCTATTAGCGCGCGCCAACTAGCCAGCCATTTCACTTCGGTTACACCAGCCTCATCTCGGGAGTTGATGCTTGAAGTCATAAACAGCGCAATGCTTGACGCACAAGGAAGAGCTGCTGGCAAAATGCACGAAAGTGCTGTTTGAATGAATGTTTACGCGCCTGCTTCTGCCTACCACCGCTCAGTCAGATACTTAGAAACTTGCATGCTCAGTCAGATTGTATGCAATGCTAGAAAATATCTACTAATATCATCAACCATGTGTAGTTAACGAGTGATTATGATTGATTGTTTTTTATAAGATAAGTTAAATGCTAGCTAGCAACTTACCTTGGCTTACTGCATTCACGTAACGTTCCACTCCTTGTGGAGTGCAACGAGAGAGAGGCAGGTCGTTATTGCGTTGGCCTAGTTAACTGTAAGGTTGCAAGATTGGATCCCCCGAGCTGACAAGGTGAAAATCTGTTGTTCTGCCCCCGAACGAGGCAGTTAACCCACCGTTCCTAGGTTGTCATTGAAAATAAGAATGTGTTCTGAACTGACTTGCCTAGTTAAATAAAGATTAAATTAAGGTGTAAAAAAATAAAATAAAAAAAATCTGCAAATTGGCGCCCAAAAATACAGATTTCTGATTGTTATGAAAACTTGAAATCGGCCCTAATTAAATCGGCCATTCCGATTAATCGGTCGACCTCTAGTTAGGACATCTACTTTGTGCATGACACAAGTAATTTTTCCAACAATTCTTTACAGACAGATTATTTCACTTATAATTCCCTGTATCACAATTCCAGTGGGTCAGAAGTTTACATACACTAAGTTGACTGTGCCTTTAAAAAGGGGGAGGCTTGCAAGCAGAAGGACACCATCCCAACTGTGAAGCAGGGGGTGGCAGCATCATGTTGTGGGGGTGCTTTGCTGCGGGAGGGAAAATATCACAAAATAGATGGCATCACGAGGGAGGGAAATTATGTGGATATATTGAAGCAACATCAAGACATCAGAGGAAGTTAAAGCTTGGTCACAAATGGGTCTTCCAAATGGACAATGAACCCAAGCATATTTCCAAAGTTGTGGCAAAATGGCTCAAAGTATTGGAATGGCCATCACAAAGCCCTGACCTCAATCCACCAGAAAATGTGTGAGCAGAACTGAAAAAGCATGTGCGAGCAAGGAGGCCTACAAACCTGACTCAGTTACACCAGCTCTGTCAGGAGGAATGGGCCAAAATTCACCCAACTTATTGTGGGAAGCATGTGGAAGGCTATCCGAAATGTTTGACCCAAGTTAAACAATTTAAAGGCAATGCTACCAAATACTAATTGAGTGTATGTAAACTTCTGACCACTGGGAATGTGATGAAATAAAAGCTGAAATAAATAATTCTCTCTACTGTTATTCTGACATTTAACATTCTGAAAATAAAGTGGTGATCCTAACTGTCCTAAAACAGGGAATTTGTTACTGAATTAAACTGAGTTTAAATGTATTTGGTTAAGGTCTGACTTCAATTGTATATACATAATGACATTTGTAATGTCTTTATTCTTTTGGAACTTATGTGGGTGTACAGTCGTGGCCAAATGTTTTGATAATGACACAAATTCCACAAAGTTTGCTGCTTAATTGTCTTTACATGTTTTTGTCAGATGTTACTATGGAATACTGAAGTATAATTACAAGCATTTCATAAGTGTCAAAGGCTTTCATTGACAATTACATGAAGTTGATGCAAAGAGTCAATATTTGCAGTGTTGACCCTTCTTTGTCAAGACCTCTGCAATCCGCCCTGACATGCTGTCAATTAACTTCTGGGCCACATCCTGACTGATGGCAGCCCATTCTTGCATAATCAATGCTTGGAGTTTGTCAGAATTTTGGGGGTTTTGTTTGTCCACCCGCCTCTTGAGGATTGACCACAAATTCTCAATGGGATTAAGGTCTGGGGAGTTTCCTGGCCATGGACCCAAAATATTGATATTTTGTTCCTCGAGCCACTTAGTCACTTCTGCCTTATGGCATGGTGCTCCATCATGCCGGAAAAGGCATTGTTTGTCACCAAACTATTCCTGGATGGTTGAGAGAAGTTGCTCCCGGAGGATGTGTTGGTACCATTCTTTATTCATGGCTGTGTTCTTAGGCAAACTAGTGAGTGAGCCCACTCCCTTAGCTGAGAAGCAACCCCACACATGAATGGTCTCAGGATGCTTTACTGTTGGCATGACACAGGACTGATGGTAGCGCTCACCTTGTTTTCTCCGGACAAGTCTTTTCCCAGATGCCCCAAACAATCGGAAAGGGATTCATCAGAGAAAATGACTTTACCCCAGTCCTCAGCAGTCCAATCCCTGTACCTTTTGCAGAATATCAATCTGTCCCTGATGTTTTTCCTGGAGAGAAGTGGCTTCTTTACTGCCCTTCTTAACACCAGGCCATCCTCCAAAAGTCTTCGCCTCACTGTGCATGCAGATGCACTCACACCTGCCTGCTGCCATTCCTGATCAAGCTCTGTACTGGTGGTGCCCCGATCCTGCAGCTGAAACAACTTTAGGAGATGGCCCTGGCGCTTGCTGGACTTTCTTGGGCACCCTGAAGCCTTCTTCACAACAATTGAACCACTCCTCTTGACGTTTTTGATGATCCGATAAATGGTTGATTTAGGTGCAATCTTACTGGCAGCAATATCCTTGCCTGTGAAGTCCTTTTTATGCAAAGCAATGATGACGGCACGTGTTTCCTTGCAGGTAACCATGGTTGACAGAGGAAGAACAAGGATTCCAAGCACCACCCTCCTTTTGAAGCTTCCAGTCTGTTATTCGAACTCAATCAGCATGACAGAGTGATCTCCAGCCTTGTCCTCGTCAACAGTTACACCTGTGTTAATGAGAGAATCACTGACATGTCAGCTGGCCCTTTTGTGGCAGGGCTGAAATGCAGGGGAAATGGTTTTTTGGGGGGGGTTCAGTTTCTTTGCATGGCAAATAGGGACTGTGCAATTAATTGCAATTCATCTGATCACTCTTCATAACATTCTGGAGTATATGCAAATTGCCATCATACAAACTGAGGCAGCAGACTTTGTGAAAAGTAATATTTGTGTCATTCTCAAAACGTTTGGCCACGACTGTAGTGTTTACTGTTCATTTGTATTGTTTTTCACTTTTGTATATTGTCTACTTCACTTGCTCTGGCAATGTTAACATATGATTCCCATGCCATTAAAGCCCCTTGAACTGAATTGAATTGAGAGAGACAGAGCGTTCACATGTAGGTGTGGTCTCCTTTCACATTCAGATCACAGTCACTCAGCATGCAGCATGCTGAGGTGATAGGGGAGACCTGCTCTAGTTGTTTTACCACCCATAAAACATTATGCGATACCGTTCTGTAGCAAGTAAGCACATGTTGAAAATAAAATAAAAAAATAAAAATACCTCAAAGTTTTTGTGGTGCATCTCACAGTATCTGTGTGAGTGCTGTGCATATGGCCTAGTTACAGGGCCTAGTGCTAAAGATTAAAGCCCTCTGGGTCAGAACAGAACAACCTGCATCCGCTGAGATCCTAACACAATTTGGTGGGAAAGCGCCAACTAAGCACAACTGATGAGAGTCCCTCCTTGGAGATTTGGTAGACAAGAGAAGATAGATGACGAGAGGTAGAGTACAGAGGCAGTAGAGGGCTACTTTCACACCTCTGAAACATCAATCTGCACCCATTCTGCCACTGTGACTTGTGGCTGTGTGTGAGGAGAGTGTTGTGCATGGGAACTGGGGTGTGTGTATGTGTGTGTGTAGACGTGTTTAACTATTCTTGTGGGGACCAGAAGTTACCCAAGAACAGTAAACAAACAAACATTTATCCAACTGGGGACATTTTGTTGGTCCCCACACTGTCAAATGCTATTTCTATGGGGTTTAGTGATAAGGTTAGAATTAGGGTTAGGAACTAGGGTTAAGTTTCAGTTCAGGTTTTTGGGTTAGGGTAAGAGTCTGGGTTAGAGTCAGTGGTTATGGAAAACAGGATTTTGAATGGGACTGAATTGTGTGCCCACACAAGGTTAGCTGTAGAAGACTGTGTGTGTGTGTGTGTGTATTAGCATGTGCGTTTTGGTCCTGTATGTGTCAGTGTGTATTTAAAGGCTCTGAGAGTGCAACCGCTGTGACAATGCTCCTTTAGGGTATCCCTCTGTTCAAACTGACTCCATCTTTCCCTTGCCAGTTTCCACAGAGACTGCTCTGTGATGACTCACACAAACAACTATTGATTGAGTGTAAAATATAGATATAAAAATACACTTCTGTACTCTACAGCTACTGCTGTGTTTGCGTGTAGTCCCGCCAGTACCTGCTTAGTCCCCATAGTGCAGTAAAACAGCTTCCTTCTCTCACACAGTGTTTCTATGAGGAAACCATACAGTGGGCTTGTTTGGAAGCCCAGGATTTCGCACAGAAAATCAGATAAACTTGGCATGAAAGACAAATAACCTTCAGGCACTACTGTGCTTAACCTACTTTATTGCAGCATTCTCACTGTATCAGGTAACTGTTTATGGGAATGGGATGTTCCCATTAGAAGACTAATAGGAAGTATTACTTGCTAATTAGTTGTAGGCATGTAATTTACCCCTTAGCGTGTTGCATTTTAATTTTAGCTGCTGTATACTGGTGAGTTGGATTGTGTTTCAATACCATTAGCAGGGTCAATTTGGGATTTTATAGTAGATAATGTCATTAAGTTATATGTAGTTTAGGTACCTATGTGGGGTTCTATAACATTTTACGGCTTGACAGCAGTATGCTGTTCTGATAATTATTGATACTATGGCTGGTATTATTACACTTCTTAATGGACACTAATATCATATTGGCTGAAATGGAGAAGTATAAATCCAGTGGTGTAAAATCTGTGGTCATAATATGGCAGCTGCTGTTAGTATACTTCATACTTCCAGGAAATAGCCTTTTCATTTCAGAATTCAGCATGTGAATCCAAAAGGCTATGATCTTTAGTCAAAAAGATATCTATTCAAATTACCGTGTGGGATTATTTTACTCTGAATAATATGCCATCGTTAATTCATTGTACCCCTGAAATACATCAGAAAGAGCATAGCTCTGTCTCAGCCATATACACACAGTATGGGTCTGTCTCAACCCATCAAACACAGCTCGATGCACGCTGACCAACTTGTTTCTCATTTCCCTCTAAGTCTTCATGTCCAATCGAGCGGGTCAACAATAGTCACAACATCCCTTGAGCTGTCTGATCCTAGCGCGTAAAGGAGTGAGCCAGAAACCTTTTCGTGTGAGAGAGCAGAACAGAATTCACACTCAGTACACAGACAAGCCTTAGATAAACAGAGAGCTGTTCATTTACTTTTTTGCTTTGTTTCATTCCGTGCCCACGGAATCTGAGGAAAGTTCATTTTTCCGCCTGTCAAGATTGACAAGCATGCATCATCATGCTTATTAAAACCTAATGTCTTCTCAACGCTGTGTCATTTGAATAAGAGATATAGGGAGGGGCCAATTCGCTGGAAAGCAGAATAGATTTCATGCAGTGCTTCTGTGTGAAGCCTGGTACAAAATTTCTTTAAATAAAAAAATGAATATAAAATAGCACAGAGTGTCAGTCTGTCAACCCCAGGGAACTTGTTTGTGGCGCAGTCATTCGTACTAGCGATTCACTTGGTACTGGCACGAGTCAGGTGCTTCTAGACCTGGTCTCTTTTCTAAATACCAATTCAGTTTGACAATTGCTTACCAAGAATCTTTTTTCCAAAAGGACTAATTCGAGGTCAAAAGGAATTGGAGCACTCAACAAAAGGCAGATATATGTTTGCTCATTTTAATCCATTGTACAGGATGTGAACAAGTGGCTGACCCCAAATCATGTTAAGTTAAAAATACAAG
Organism: Oncorhynchus nerka; assembly: GCF_034236695.1. Classification (NCBI taxonomy): domain Eukaryota; kingdom Metazoa; phylum Chordata; class Actinopteri; order Salmoniformes; family Salmonidae; genus Oncorhynchus; species Oncorhynchus nerka. The sequence goes on from NC_088408.1 coordinate 16,752,573, forward strand.
ATAAAAATTGCTCACACCATTCAAACCTTTAAAGCCAATTATCTCAGAATCAACTTTGAATTATTTTTTTATTCTAAAGTCACAAATTGTCATTAGGTTGTGTACTGTTTTTGTTTGCTATATTAGTACTCAGGAAAACTTGTTGTCAAAGTAATTTAGGTCTCTGCTAATGTTTTTCTTCTGTTTTAGTCTCTTCCAAACAGCTTCACTAATTGATGAAAAACACATCATAAACAAGTCCCGTTTGACAGCTGACATGCGAAAACACTTTCTCCCCAAGGATAGCGCACCTTCCTTAAATGTGACGGACATTTTAAAAACATGTTTACTTTGATTTTGCATAAAAACTTGGTCTTCTCCAGGCTCTTTGAGTCAGATTCAAACGGTGGAGAGGAGGTGTCTTTGCTGTGGCATCTGTCACGAACCTGTTCTTAGTTTGTAACAAAAAGGGAGAGAACGTGGAGATAAGGAATAATAACATACTGTATTTATTAACTGAAGTAAACTAAATACAATTAACAATGGTGTGTGTAGTCAGTAGTGTACGCAAGTGTTTGCGTGCATAAATGTGATAATGAGGGGTGTTGAAAGGTGCAGAAGCACACAAACGTCCACAAAAATGCCACCAACCCAACTCTGTGTGTCTGCATGGAGAGAGTCTCCTCAATAAATGGGGAAGAGGTGTATTTATCCCAGGACACAGAGCCCAGGTGTGTCCCATTTCGCTGTTGGCCCTCCCGGCTCCGCCCACCGACATCCTATTAAGGAAAACAAGAGCAAAGAGAATGAATTCGGCAGACAGTGGGAGGGTCGTCACCCCCCTCCCATAAAACCGGGGGCACACAAGGACCCCAGAACACCATACCAGTCAAAGAAAATACAGCCCTGGATCCTAATAGAAGACGCAGCCTGCGTCTCAAATCCATAAGGGGGTACATGTTCACACTTCCACTTGCCCCAGCCAACCTCGTCCTCCCCAGACCTCAGCAACCTCTGCGCACAGGAAGCAACCTTTAAGAGGAAAGAAGAAAACGAGACCAGAAGGGAGCAGACAGGAGCAATTAGAACAGGACAATACCAAACATAACATAACATGGATCAGTCACGTGGACATTCAGGAACAGGGAGCACGAGAGAGCGGGTCAGCAACAACATTATCAGTCCCCCTGATGTGCCGCACATCAAGATGGAATGCTTGTAAAAAAAAGAATAACACCATCTCATTATCCTCTGGATAGGACACATCATGGACCTCAATGTGAGAGAAATATGGTCTGTGTAGACCACAATAGGTACTACTCCCGAGCCGACATACAACTCATTGTGTTAGCACCCAAATGAGTGATAAGCGCTTCTTTTTACATGACCGAGTAGTTCAACTGATAATGGTTAAACTTTTTGGAAGAGAAACTAACAGGCCTTTCAACACCACACACATCTGCTTGCAGCAAAATTGCACCTGCCCCTACATGATTAGCATCCACCTGCAAGGTAAATGATAAATCTACGTGAGGAACAGCCAGTACCGGAGTTGAGGTACACAACCTCTTTGCATCTTCAAAAGCCTGTTGACAACGAGAAGCCCATACGTAAACAGCCTTAGCTTACAGCAAATTTGTCAAGGGAGCGACCACAGTAGAGAAGTTCCTACAAAAACTATGGTAATAACCAATCATTCCCAAGAAACGCACCAGTTCCTTTTTAGTAGTTGGTGGTGGAAAAGCATCAATAGCTACCACCTTAGCCCAAACAGGACGCACACTTCACCATGCTCAACCACCTTTCCAAGGTATGTAACAGTCGCCTGAGCAAACTCACATTTAGCCAGATTGATCGTGAGGCAACCCACAGCTAGGCGGTCGAACAAGGCTTGAATACGGGACAGATGTTCCTCCCAGGTATCTGCATATATCAATACATCATCCAGATAAACAGTGCACCCAGCCAGACCGGAGGACAACCCTGTTCATAAGTCGCTGAAAAGTGGCAGGTGCATTACGCAGGCCGAAACTCATAACCAAATAAGAGTACAGACCAGAAGGTGTAATAAAGGCAGAGATTTCACTTGCCCTACTTGTCAGTGGCACCTGCCAATAGCCCTTTAACAGGTCAAATTTGCACAAACTTAGCTGCTCCGACTTGTTCAACGCAGACCTCCATCCGAGGAAGAGGAAATTAATCTGGCTTAGTGACACTTTACCTTAACGGTAGTCCGTACAAAATCTGTTTGTCCCATCCGGTTTACTGACCAAGATACAGGGAGAAGCCCAACTGGAGAAAGAAGGATCTGCTATATCACTCTCCAGCAGGTACCTGACCTCAGCATTCAGAAAGCAGTTTCTCTGAAGAAACTCTATAGAACCGCTGAGGAATGGGGTCAGCATCCCCAACATCAATATTGTGTTCTATTACGTTTGTACGTGTAGGTGTATCAGAAAACAAACCTGGAAATCTCAGAATCAGACCGCCAATCAACAGGTAGATGAGCGAAAAGGCTGTCTGAAGAATTCAGAGACACTGGATGTTTTAATCTACCCTGCAGTATACAATCGTCAGGACCAGGAACATCTTCCTCCCCATGCACAGACCTAGCATAACAAGAATCTAGCTAAATAACGGCATCGGCCAAAAGAACAGATTTACCGTCCTCTGTAGACTCCCACTGCCTCAGAGGATCATGCATAATAGGTTTTAACAGATTTACATGGCACAGTTGGTGTGCTTTTCGCTATTCTGGATTGGCAACTAGATAGTTTTGCTCAGTGCTCTGGTGCACAACCGTATATGGACCTTTATAAAACTTGGCTTGAAAAGGAGAACCAACAATTGGCAGCAGAGCAAGAACCTGGTCACCTGGACTAAAGTGACGAGGCTCAGTTCGCCGATCAAATATGCCCTTCATCCTCTCCTGTGAAGATAGCATCTCTTTAGCCATTTCACCAGCGGCATACAGGCATCGCCAGAAATCACACACATAAGATAACAGGGACTGAGGGGGCTCAGGAGACTTCCAGTCACGCATCCTATGTCCAAACACAAGGTCATTTGGACTGAAACCCGTGCTCTCCTGTGAAACCTCCTTTGCGGCTAACAGTAACCAAGGCAACCCCTCCTCCATCTCAGTACAATAAGCTCTCAACAAAAACTTAAGTGTTAGATGGAAAAATTCCAGCGCTCCTTGACTCTGCGTGTGATTGGCGCTAGACAAATTGGGTTTAATATGGAGCTTGTTGGAGAACCTGACCAAACAGATTAGAAGTGAAATTAGATCCTTGATCATTGAATGACCTTGGGGATTCCAAACAGTGAGAAACTGAATCAAAGCTTTTAGCACAGACTTAGTGGTGATGGAGAGGATAGGCAGTAGGAAACCTAGTGGTCTGACACATCACAGTGAACAGGTAACTACCTCCCTTTTTAGAACGAGGCAGAGGACCAACAGTCAATAATCAGATACCAGAAAGTTTGGCTAAGTGCAGGAATAGGAAACAGTGGTACTAGCTTAATAGCTTGATTAGGTTGACCAGTTAATTGACAGGTGTGACAAGTTTTGATGAACTCGGAAACATGACTCTTTAACCGAGGCCAAAAGAAATGTCTTAATATGTGATTGTAGGTTTTCCTCACACCCATAAGTCCTGCAGCGTCGTTTTGGGAAGTTGTCAACACCAACTCGCAAAGCTTAACTGGTACAACAACCTGACTAATAGCCTCCCCCACAAAACAACTACTATGAGACACCCACTTCCTCATCAGGACATCCGTTTGGAAAAAATAGCCATGGGCGACATCTCCCAACTGTTCCACAGGCACAATTTGGTCACGCAACACTTCTAATGTGGAGTCAGCCCATTGCTCCTTGATTAGATCAGAGCGGGGTACAGATAATGGGATAACAGGGAAAGTAGTGACATTTCTTTGTGCCATTCTCATTAGCTGACGCAGTGACCAGGTCACCATAGCTTAGAATGTGTCACTGCACAGAGAACACCTGAGAAACTCTGCACACTCATTAGGAATCCCTACAAATGACGACTTAGCGGAAACCACTAGAGATGGAAACACGACAGGCCATACACGCTCACCAGCCAACGTATTTCCAAGGACAACATTGATACCCTCAATAGGCAATGAAGGACGCACCCCCACAACAACCTCACCTTTCACCAGTCCACAATCCAACATCAGTTTATGCAATGGAACGGAGAGTGTTCAAACCTATTCCCCTAATTAGAAAACTATTCCCAAAATCAGTCTCAGCAGAGAAGGGTAACAGACTCCAACACAAATGACTCAGAGGCACCTGTGTCTCAGGATCTTCACTTGCACTAGGTCGTTACTTCCTAACAGACACAAACCCTTCATAATGAAAGGTAAATAGTCTGGGTCAATATGGACTTTCACATGCCCCTGGGCATGAGACAGTGTCAGGAGTGAACTGATGTGGGACAGGCACTGCTAACGCCGCAGGCTTAGATTTAACATAAGCGCAAGTACTGAAATTACCCTTAGCCCTGAGAACCGGACATTTGTTTTTCCAATGAATTGATCCTTGACAGTAGTGACACTCTTAACCAACGTCAGCTTTACCATGGGAGTCAGGCTCAACCCTAGTTGAATGAAACTCTGCCCGTCAACCAGAGTATCTCGGTGCGGGAGGCCCAAATCTCTCCGAACGCCCCCACTCACTCCGAATATGGGGCTCTGCAAAGACACTTGTGAGTCAAAACATACTCATCCGCCAAAACCGCAGCTTCAGCGACAGTCTTTACTTTTCATTTGTTAATGTACGTGGCTATACGATCAGCATAATCAGATCACACACCCTTGGAAAGTCATAACTGCAGAGGCGGAACACCAGTGATTAAACTGTGAAGATAACTCTCGCGCAAACTCAACATGAGTCTGTTTATTTAGTTCTAAATCGTTGGCGGTAAGCCTCAGGAACCAATTCGCAAATCTGTAACAGCCATTTTAACCTCATCATAACTGACACTGTCGGCTACACTAAGAGCCGAATATGCTTCCAGAGATGAGACATATGGAGCTTCCCCAAAACCTACAATAACTCAACCCTAGTCTTCGTGCAGATTTGCAGTGGGTAATTATGCACTGTAGTCTGCTGGCAAGGGAAAAAAAAAAAAACACCCAGCATGCTAGCAGACAGGGGAAAAAGAAAGGCTATAGATCTAGGTAGCAAGTGTCAATACCCTACCCAAATCTCCCACTGAGGTACACAGCCAATTGTACTCACCTCAGACCGATGTCCCAACAGCGAGTAGAGCAAGAGTCTCCAAACTGGGCAGGGGCCTGGAAACTAACCAATGTTCTCTTTCCAATGCAGCTCACAACGAACTATCCACCGCAGTGGTCAGTTTACCAAACAAACAAAGGCAACCAGTACTGGGCACCAAACATTACAACTCAAAAAAGCAGTAACAAAAGATGCAAACAAAGCACCTATAGAGTTAAACATTAACTCCATGTTTTCTCCCAAACACAATACTTTCAACATCCCAGAAGAGCCCCCACTGGTCACAAACCGGCTCGAAGTTCGTAACAAAAAGGGAGACAACGTGAAGATAAGGAATAACTAAATATATTTATTAACTGAAGTAAACCAAATACAATTAGCAATGGTGTGTGTAGTCAGTAGTGTGAGGGTTTGCATGCATAAATGTGATAATGAGGGGTGTTGAAAGGTGCCCACGCAAACAAGCCATCAAGCAAACAAGCCATCAAGCAAACCGGCCACAAAAATTCCACAACCTATCAGTGTCTCTGCATGGAGAGAGTCTCCACCATACATGGGAAGAGGTGTATATATCCTGGGACACACCCGAGCCCAGGTGTGTCCCATTTCGCTGACGACCCTCCCAGCTCTGCCCACCCGACATCCTATTAGGGAAAACAAGAGCAAAGAGAACGAATGTTAGATCATTGACTAAACATGACAATTCAATTCATTTTAATACCCAGTTTGTAACACAAAAAAAGTGGAAAAAGTCAAGGGGTGGGAATACTTTCTGAAGGCACTGTATAGCAGGGCAGAGGAGCAAACGTCAATGGCATTTAAAGACAACAATGAAAAACATTTGCCGGATAGTCTGTCAGTGATACATTTGTATTCATTGACTGGCTTATCATGACTTAGTTTTGTCAGTGAGGACTGTGCAGCATGTTTCCATGTCTTATTGCTGTGTGTAGACATGGATGGTAATATATTTGTTCTGTAAGACCTACTTGTTTTTTCTGAGCCCTTAACCACAAAAGTAGAAGGGAGTGCTAATTATTATCACTTTACTGTGTCCACTTCCTCCAGCCTCTTGTAGAAGTGCGGTCACAAACGATTAAATGTGGAGCATACAGAGGATGGTCCATTTAAGACAAAGATCCCTGAACCTCTCATGCTATTAACACATTCATTCACTTTCTGTCAGTCAATGTGTTTTCCTGTGTTCTTCCTACCTAATAGCTATAATTCATTACCGGGAAGGTCTGCCTCCATTATATTTCAGCCACTGGGCTTTAACATATATTCTCTCTCTCTCTCCCTCTCTCTCTCTATCTCTCCCTCTCTCTTTCTCGTTCCCTCTCTCTCTCTCTCTCTCTCAATCTCTTTCTTTCTTCTACTGCCACCAACCACTCTCATTTTTATTTTCATTAGTGCAGTTTGAACAGAAATAATTCTAAAGTGGGACTTGATTTCTGTGACACAGCGAGACTCACCTAGGAATTATAGACACCAGGGCTCACTGCAGCACAGTTTGGGAGCTTATACTTTGGAAGGGATAATGCTTTCAAGCGAACTATACAGGAGTCATGGCATCTAGGGGTTTAGGGTGATGGGGAGGGGCAGAGCTTCAGCAGCAAACTGTAATTCTAGAATACATCCATAAGAAGAGACAGAGAAGCAGACTCATGTGTTAATCTCTGTCTAGGAAGGGTGCTGTGTGTGTGTTTGAGGCTTTAGCCAGACCTGACCAAGAAGCAGGTCTTACAGTTGTAGACACTGATGATCTAAGTAGGCAGGGAGGCTAGGGATTGAGGTCACATCAGCCCAAACCAGAACCGGCCAACTTCATAATACGGCCAGCAGCTTGGCTCAACTTTTGAGTTTGTGTGTGCAGATGTTTGGTTAGGTTTTTGGCTGAAGTGATTTGGCTAAGGTAATTCCAATGATTGCCTTTTTATCAGTCGAAATGTTACTTCATAGATGGTGAACAATGCTGTGAGATGGACCAAACACTTGACTGTCTTACGACGGCATGCTTTGACTGTGAGTTGCTGTCTAGGTTGAATTATGCGGCTGTTTTGAAGACTTAATTAAAGGAATCAGGTACTTGTGGAATAGAACTAGGCCAAGCTTTGCTCATGGATATATGAAGCTGCATTTAGAGTGTTTATGAAAAGCAATGAAATAGAATCCTCATCTCACTATTGCGTAGCTAACTAAATTATGTGCCAACAAGACACCCGAACAACCAATCAAGTGGCGGATCCCGTATAATCACTACTTGCAGCTTGAGTTTGTTTCTTTCCCCTTACCAAAGACACATGGTGTAGCCTTACCTCAGTAGCACCTGGCAGGTTTCAGTGACAAGAGGAACCAACTACAGCCATAGTGCTGCTGCTCTGCCTGGAAGGACTCATCCGGCGACACATCAGAAGTAGTAAATCCATTATTTACGCTCTCCAGAAACATCAAAAAGATTTTCTTGGCTGTGAGTCACCGCCTGCTGATTGGATTCATGAGAGGGATGATGAGATGGGATGCGTCCTAATCAGCCGAGCACGCAATCCCTGGAGGCTCCTGGCCTCCTCTAACCCATCCAACACACACTGACCCCTGGGGGTTCAATCAGAGCCTAGACAATTTATTATTGATGTCAGTGTAATGACAATAATAATAACATGGTGATTTAGCAGATGCTTTTATCCAAAACAACATTCTAATTAACAAGATATCTTGAATATGTGCCGTTGCAGGAATTGACAGTGCCATGCGTGATCCAACAAACGCACTCTTGTGTGTGCTAAAACATCAACTTCTTTAGTTCCTTCTTATCTATTGTCCATTAATGTCTCTAATTCTTCCCACTTTGGTATGTTACCACCAATACATCTCAGCCTAAGTCTGAACAAGCTGCCTTCCAAAGAATGCCATGATGATGGACAGTATAGCCTTCACTGCAGTGACAGTAGACCTCATAATAGGGGTGTGTCTTGTACAAGACCGTCACGCATGCTGAGAGGTGTGACATCAGCCGCTTTATGAGCCGTCTCTCTCAGTCCAGCTGAATCATTGAAGAGGGGAAGATGTGGTGATTGCATGTACACTTTGTCTTAGAGAGTGTGTCTGGCTGCTGTTATCATGGTGTGCAGATGAACACAACAGGGTGGATGTCTCACACCTTAACATGCATGAACAGCCCCAACACGTTGGTGGTTAAAACAGTCCCAACACGTTGGTGGTTAAAACAGCCCCAACACGTTGGTGGTTAAAACAGCCCCAACACGTTGGTGGTTAAAACAGCCCCAACACGTTGGTAGTTAAAACAGCCCCAACACGTTGGTAGTTAAAACAGCCCCAACACTTTGTTGGTTAAAACAGCCCCAACACATTGGTAGTTAAAACATCCCCAACACTTTGGTAGTTAAAACAGCCCCAACACGTTGGTGGTTAAAACAGCCCCAACACATTGGTAGTTAAAACATCCCCAACACTTTGGTGGTTAAAACAGCCCCAGCACTTTGACATGTAGAACCAGGGTGTAGGCATGTTAGAACCAGGGTGTAGGTGTGTTAGAACCAGGGTGGTGTATAGAGAGAGAGGATGAGCCGCTCACTGCATCTCATACTGCGTAGAGACTTCCCCAGTTCCTGCTCTGTGTTTAATCAGATGAAGCACCCGCTATGATTCTACTGCAGGGCTGATTAAGAGTGGCAGTGCTGTGAATTTAAAAGAACCCGTTGGAGGGTGGCTAATGCGTTTGTTTGTCATGCATATTCCACAGTGGGTATGAAGACCTGAGTTTAGCATAACAACAAGAGGGAGCATTACATTCATTGTTATTCCTCCGAAACGTTGCTACACATAGCATGGAGTTGTTGTTGCCCCTAATATGAGAGAGAGAGAAAATTGGGTAGGCTGTGTAAGAAGAACCTTCACATAGCTATACTGCTGCCATCCACTGGTGTGTGACCGAGTTTTCCTGTGCTGCAAATCTGCCACAGGCCTCAAGTCACAGCTCTCTTATAAAGGGAAACTAACACAGGAAAGGAACATAGAAGGTCAACAACTTCTTACTGAGGTGATCAAAGCAATATGCCAGACATGAAAACCTCTTTGCTTTCCCCTGATGTCTATTAGATTTCTGATTACAGAGGTTATTTTTCCTTACCAACATTCATTAATCATTAAAAAGCTATTTGCATAGTGTGATTCAACTTGGCTGGGTTAAGATGATCCAGAATGGTTAAGCACTCTCTCTAGGAAATGCTGTTTTAAACCACTGTATTTAACCTGACAATTAACAGACCAACCACAAGCTGTAATTGTTTCCGATAATTGTTATTTAAAACGATATTCATTATAAGGTAGATTCATTCATTTATTTGTTATGTTTCAGCACTCATTTTGAATTTCATATGACAGGCACTGCTGTACAAAACTAGTTGTTGTCTCTTTGTGTCTTGTTCTCTCCATTTTGTCTAACCTTCTCCCCCTTTGGAGTCGCAAGCCCATAAACCCTCCAATGACATCGTACATCTGCACTGGTGCTTCAAAGTTGTGAAAATGATCTACACAAACGAGTGTGTTCCATATCTCAAGTCTCAATGTGCCACAATGGGCTCCTGAGTGGTGCAGTGGTCTAAATAGGCACTGCATCTCAGTGCTAGAGGCGTCACTAAAGTCCCTGGTTCAATTCCAGGCTGTATCACAACCGGCGATGATTGGGAGTCCCATAGGGCAGCGCGCAATTGGCCCAGCTTTGTCTGGGTTAGGTTTTGGCCGGGGTAGGCCATCATTGTAAAAAAATCGCTGAAGTTGGAGACTTTTATCTCCCTCACCAACTTCAAACATCAGCTATCCGAGCAGCTAACCGATCGCTGCAGCTGTACATAGTCTTTTGGTAAATAGCCCACCCATTTTCACCTACCTCATTCCCATACTGTTTTTATACTGTTTTTTATTTATTTACTTATCTACTCTTTTGCACACCAATATCTCTACCTGTACATGACCATCTGATCATTTATCACTCCAGTGTTAATCTGCAAAATTTTATTATTCGCCTACCTCCTCATGCCTTTTGCACACATTGTATATAGACTGCCCATTTTTTCTACTGTGTTATTGACTTGTTAATTGTTTACTCCATGTGTAACTCTGTGTTGTCTGTTCACACTGCTATGCTTTATCTTGGCCAGGTCGCAGTTGCAAATGAGAACTTGTTCTCAACTAGCCTACCTGGTTAAATAAAGGTGTTCTCAACTAGCCTACCTGGTTAAATAAAGGTGTTCTCAACTAGCCTACCTGGTTAAATAAAGGTGTTCTCAACTAGCCTACCTGGTTAAATAAAGGTGTTCTCAACTAGCCTACCTGGTTAAATAAAGGTGTTCTCAACTAGCCTACCTGGTTAAATAAAGGTGTTCTCAACTAGCCTACCTGGTTAAATAAAGGTGTTCTCAACTAGCCTACCTGGTTAAATAAAGGTGTTCTCAACTAGCCTACCTGGTTAAATAAAGGTGTTCTCAACTAGCCTACCTGGTTAAATAAAGGTGTTCTCAACTAGCCTACCTGGTTAAATAAAGGTGTTCTCAACTAGCCTACCTGGTTAAATAAAGGTGTTCTCAACTAGCCTACCTGGTTAAATAAAGGTGTTCTCAACTAGCCTACCTGGTTAAATAAAGGTGTTCTCAACTAGCCTACCTGGTTAAATAAAGGTGTTCTCAACTAGCCTACCTGGTTAAATAAAGGTGTTCTCAACTAGCCTACCTGGTTAAATAAAGGTGTTCTCAACTAGCCTAAAGGTGTTCTCAACTAGCCTACCTGGTTAAATAAAGGTGTTCTCAACTAGCCTACCTGGTTAAATAAAGGTGTTCTCAACTAGCCTACCTGGTTAAATAAAGGTGTTCTCAACTAGCCTACCTGGTTAAATAAAGGTGTTCTCAACTAGCCTACCTGGTTAAATAAAGGTGTTCTCAACTAGCCTACCTGGTTAAATAAAGGTGTTCTCAACTAGCCTACCTGGTTAAATAAAGGTGAAATAAAAAAAATAAAAAATAAAAAATTGTAAATAAGAATTTGTTCTTAACTGACTTGCCTAGTTAAATAAAAAATAAAACAGTTGCATCCGTTTTGTACAAAGATGTTAGACTTTACCCTGGCATTTTATTATTTTGCATCTGTGATTATTTAAGTCATGTTAATGCAATATAAACAACATCCACAGAGTTATGCAAAATGTCTGCGGTGCAAATATCTTTCCTGCAAGGCTATCAGAATATTTTTTGCACTACAGCTTATATTTCAGGGGATGTGAATACGATTCAGCAGCAGATGCCCAAAAAGCCAAGACATTTCTGTTGTACTGTGGACTGGTGCCGGTGTGTCCCAGGGGTTAGGTATGGACATTTCCTTCAAAAAGGACTCATGAGCACCTATGTGATGTTCATAGGAGCATATCAAATTGGGTTTCAAATTAAACCTAAGACTATATTTTTGGGAAATGGAGGCATAGATACATTTTTCAACCATTTTCCATCTTAAAAATTAGGCATAAATAAAGATGGAAATTGGGTTTTAGAAAATCATCTACCAGAAAAAGTCTTAAAAAACATCATAAATCCATCAAAACACAATAATGTTGATGTAAAGACCCCTGCTAACTAATATCAACACTCATTTGGTTTTGTGGTACAGTGAGTGGAGCACAGTAGAGTACAGTACAATACAGTTGTACATTCAAGAAAAGTTGAGTATAGTACAGTATATTATACTACAATATACTGCACTGTATTGTACTGAACTCTACTCTGCTGTGCTCTGCTGGGCTGAGAATGACATTCATATCCACAATTATTCATTTCTGTGTAGTACAGATCAGGGACCCATGATGTAATTCCCTTATCGGGTGTAAATCCACTTTATTTACTGTAGTTCAATAACCAAAATAGATATATTTTTCAAACACAAAGTGTCATGTTATAGCTAACACCCCATTCTTTCTGTAGAGACATCTTTGAATTGTAATTCGGAGCAAATATTTAAGAGTTTTTGGAAAATGTGGTCGCATAAAAACCTGAGGGAAACTTTACTGGCATCCCGTTACCAAAGTTTGCATCTGCACAGTTCTTCCACTAAATTAGTGGAAATTGTTATAAGTAGTCGTTGTGCGTAGAGTTGTATGGTTTTTTAGACTTTGAAATGATTTTTTTTTTTTCATACATACATTTGTAAGTTAAAAAAACAGAGTCAAAGCATAACTCCTTTACCGTGTCCCGGCCTCCAGTCTCACTGCGCTCATGTCCTGTGCTGAACAAACAACTCACATCTGGATCAATCTACACTCATAAAATACTTTTTTTTCTGTTATCTTAATATTTGTGCAGAAAAGATGCTGCGCTGTAAATTATATTGAGATGGATCAAACCATTCAAGTGACAATGTGGCTGTAAATCATCTAAAGACAAGACATCTCAATAAAAGTGACTAGAGGACAAATTACAGTGTGACTAAATGTGGATCCAGGGCAGGGAAGGATATCCTATGTATATACACCGAGTGTACAAAGCATTAAGGACAGATTCCTAATATTGAGTTGTACTGTGTTATGCATTGTATTATGTAGGTGGGTGGCCTTGCACGAGCCTTGGCTTGTGTGAGTCGGAATGTTTTGTAGGGCAGGAGCCATCTCCTGTTTCTGAAGCATGAGGCAGAGGCCGGAGATTATGTAATGTTATGTATATTATGTAGTGCTATGTAGTATTATGTCGTGCTATGTATATTATATAGTGTTATATATATTATGTAGTTTTATGTAGTGTTATGTATATTATATACAATGATGTATTTTATTTGTTGTTTTGTTTCCTGTTTGGGCCTCAGGAAGAGTTGCCGCTGCCTTGGCTAATCGGGGATCCCATAAATGTAATAACATCATGGCAGATTGACAGACCAACCAGATATTTTGATGTTGAGTTGATTAATATTTCAAGGTCACATTTGTTTGTGTTTATCTTTGAGTCGAGACCAGATGGAGGATGATACATGTATATCACATGGAAGGAAGAGCAGTTGCCAAAGATTTACGGTCTAGAGAAGGAGAACAAGACATAGCTTGTTTACTGCCGTCAAGGAGGAAGAGAGGTCAGTGCTCTTTGTTTCACCATAAATGACTCTACCGCACTCATGTTTGAACATGAAATTAGATTGGCAATAACATGTTCACTCCTGGATTTGTCAAGGTGAATCCTGTCTAACGGTGTAGCCTGCCTATATTTGCTTCAGAGGTGAACCGTATTGCAGAGATGAACCAGGCACATTTCGAAGCAGAGATTCCAATTCAAATTGATCAGAACCCCTCACCCCGATCCACCTCCCAAATCCCTAAGGATGGCATCAGGTGAAAAGTTTCACTTTGTTCTGTGTCACTCATTAGAGATTAGACAGACAGCTGTCCTATGGCTAACACAGTCCCATTAGCCCAGGCTAGGAGAGAAAAAGGGCCCGGCAAACACACAACCTCATCTTTGTTTAAATCATTAGACTGAGGGTGTGAGCTTGATTGCTTTCCACTCACAGTGAGACGTGTCCCCCATACGCAATCATGGCCCAGTCCATAGAATTGGAGTGTGTGTGTGTGGTAACACCCCCACAGAGAACACTAGCTCGTTTTTTTCCCCCCAAGGTTGATGATTCCCTCATGTTTCATCTGTCGTCTCCCAGGACATGCAGATTTATTTGGCTAACGCAGCTAAAACGATGTAATTGCCATCTGCATTGAATAACAAATCGTCGATTGCAGATGCTTCCATGGCCGTCTGTGTGCGCGGCTGCGTGCACGCGGTAGCGCCCGGGTAATGTGTTTGTCAGATAGCTCTCTGGGGGGACTTTGCTCCCATACGGGCCACAGCTGTTTTATGGCTGTGAACAGTATCCCAGCCTCACCAAGACAAAGATGGGGATGTTTACAAAGCTAAAGTTATCTTGCCTTGAAGCCAGAGCCTTGAGTACAGGGCCTTGAGTACTGCTGGAGCTACACTAGATACCCCTCTAATCTGTATCTTGCCTGTGGCTGGTTGGACCTCCCTAGTGGTCTGTAGGTGCTGTTGACCAATGCCTTCTCTGCTTATAACCTTGACTCCCTGCCCATTCTCAAGTAATTTGGCAAAATAAAGCATGAAGGAAAGCACAGAGGCAAATTACACACATTTGACCACTGGAGCCAGACAGGCCACTGGAGCCTGGGGAAATTAAGTTCCACTGATAGTTTGTATTGTACATTATCAAACAGTGGTTATCAGACTTTATATTCATTAGTACTACGTTTGTGTCTGCTGTGTGGTTGTGGCTGTTGCTTCTGGTCACACAGCACTTCTCACTTCTTCACCAGCTAGATTTGAGATGGATTTGTCCGGCTCAATATTTTAACAATCTCAATAACCCCACTCCTCTGACCTGTCCAACTTGTGGTAGATTAAAGGAAAAAGAAACAAACAAAGTGCAAGCATCTTTTGAGTAATGAATGTGCTCTGCTGACACACACCATGAGCCATATACTAAGACTCATGTTACTGACTGTGAGTCTCTCCACGTTACTGACTTCTTTCTCTCCTATCTGAATGGATTTGTTCTCAATCCGTGGCAGTTTGGTGCACTGTGTGCAGTGTGTACAATTCCCTTGGGTATATGTGTGCTTAGAGCAAGTCCCACATGCCCTCCTCTCTCTATCATCCCTTAAGCTGCAATACAGAGCCTTGTCATTGGTCTGTGTCACTCATGACCCTGCTGATTCACCCTGCCATTGGCTAGGCGCCTGCCACTTGCCACCAGTCACTCACCCACGGACAACATGACAATGGCGGGCTAGCCAAGTATCTGCTGTGTGTGTGCCTAGGTGTGGATATCACTGGGCTGCTGAAAGTGTCCAGCCATCTGCCAGTGCATATGGAGATAGCTCCGAAGCCCTCTGAGCTCAGGAATTAGAGATGGCAGAGTTGTCACTGAGGATGCTGTACATAGCCTCTGTAGTACTTGTGTCAGGCAATGTAACACATGCTAATTTGATTGCATGCAATTTACATTTTCTAGTCTTGTAATGGAATGTTTAGGTGACTTCATCTCATTTAGCATAGCAGATATGTGTGACTCATAGTTTGTTAAGATGTGTGCTGCATGAGAGAGATGGAACTCTTCTCTGGGTGGCTACACTGTAATAAGCCATTAACCAGAGATAACTTGCTAAAACGTCTCACCTCTTCTGTGACACGGTGTGTAGTGGAGCCATTAACAGAAACTTCCTAATTGCCCCTCCAGACTATCCACAGACGTGCTCTATTCTCAGCCTAAAGAGAATCATACACACTGTAAAAAGCAGATAAGAATGTGTTACGCGTGTAGGTCTAGGGGAGCATTCTACAGTGGTTCCTCATTTAAAAGTTACATCATAGCTTGCAGGATGAGGCGGTATGGTACAGCATGTTAGAGTGCATGACATCAGAGTATTTTACTGTCAGCCATTGGTGCCGTTAATGCTCGTTGAAACCTCCATCTTTGAGGGCGTCTTCGTGACGCTTGTTGGTGCTTGCTTACTTTTCCAAATAATCCTACAGTCATTGCAGGCCAGACGTTTTGATACCCTATCTGAAAGAGCATAACAAGTTCATTAATTTAGTTCATGTGAAGCAACCAATGCCTCAGCTACTATGACATTTGTGGCCCTCTACAGGTCATGTTGCTTTGCATTCTTTAACGTTTGTTTAGCATGAAGGTCTCTCTCGTGGACAGACTACGTAAACATAAATGGTACTGTAGATCTGTCCTGATGCAGGATTGGTTCTGGTGCTTTGGACCAATCATAATATCGCAGGTATTAGCATCTTTCGAATTTCGGAAGAGGAGAGGACATTTGGCCTATAGACTTGCCTGTAACTTGCAAAGAGAGAGGATGACGCTCTTCCTTCCAGGTCCGATCTCTTCTCTTAACACGTATGGACCCAGAACTTTAGTCGAGCATCTGACCAATATAATGTTTACATACCCTACATTATTCATCTCATATGTATACGTATATACTGTACTCTATATCATCTACTGCATCTTTATGTAATACATGTATCACTAGCCACTTTAAACTATGCCACTTTGTTTACATACTCATCTCATATCTATATACTGTACTCGATACCATCTACTGCATCTTGCCTATGCCGCTCTGTACCATCACTCATTCATATATCTTTATGTACATATTCTTTATCCCTTTACACTTATGTGTATAAGGTAGTAGTTTTGGAATTGTTAGCTAGATTACTCGTTGGTTATTACTGCATTGTCGGAATTAGAAGCACAAGCATTTCGCTACACTCGCATTAACATCTGCTAACCATGTGTATGTGACAAATAAAATTTGATTTGATTTATGCCAGACTTAAATTAAAACTCCACCCAAAACCTATCTTTTTGTATTTGTTTCATTAGTCCAATATTGATATAGTCTCATTGTTTTTTCATGCCAACAATCAGGTTTTCAAATGTCAATATACAGAAATACAGTCGGTATGATGCGTCTGCTGACGTGCAAAAACATTTTGAGCTACAGATCATTGCATATAAACTCATAAATCCAGTCATGTTCTCATAGCACTAGGCCAGAAAACATATCATTGTTGTTACTGCAAAAAGAGGTGTCATGCCCATAGGGTGCACAAGGGTATGTGCCCCCTCAGATTTGTCTTGTTTAATATATACAATACCAGTCAAAGGTTAGGACACACCTACTCATTCCAGGGTTTTTCTTTATTTGTACTACTGTCTACAAGACATCAAAACTATGAGATAACACATATGGAATCATGTAGTAATCAAAAAAGTGTTAAACAAATCAAAATATGTTATATTTTAGATTCTTCAAAGTAGCCACCCTGTGCATTCGTAAAGTATACAGACTCCTTGACCTTTTCCACATTTTGTTACGTTAAAGCCTTATTCTGAAATGGATTAAATAATAAAATGTCCTCAGCAATCTACACACAATTACCCAAAATGACGGAGCCAAAACTGTTTTTTAGACATTTTTGAAAATGTAAAAAAATAAAAAATAATACCTTATTTAAATAAGTATTCAGACCCTTTGTTATGAGACTCAAAATTGAGCTCAGGTGCATCCTGTTTCCATTGATTATCCTTGAGATGTTTCTACAACTTGATTGGAGTCCACCTGTGGTAAATTCAATTGATTGGACATGATTTGGAAAGGCACACACCTGTCTATATAAGGTCTCACAGTTGACAGTGCATGTCAAAGCAAAAAGCAAGCCATGAGGTTGAAGGGATTGTCTGTAGAGCTCCGAGACAGGATTGGGTCGAGGCACAGATCTGGGGAAGGGTACCAAAACATTTCTGCAGCATTGAAGGTCCCCAAGAACACAGTGGCCTCCATCATTCTTAAATGAAAGACGTTTGGAACCACCAAGACTCTTCCTAGAGCTGGCCACCCGGCCAAACTGAGCAATCGGGGGGAGAAGGGCCTTGGTCAGGGAGGTGACCAAGAAACCATGAGCTCTAGAGCTCTAGCTCTTCCTCTGTGGAGTTGGGAGAACCTTCCAGAAGGACAACCATCTCTAAAGCACTCCAGTAATCAGGCTTTTATGTTAGTGGCCAGACGGAAGCTCAGGACCTCAGACTGGGGCAAAGGTTCACCTTCCAACAGGACAACGACCCTAAGTACACAGCCCAGACAATGCAACGAGTGGCTCCGGGACTAGTCTTTGTATGTCCTTGAGTGGCCCAGCCAGAACCCGATTTAACATCTCTGAAGAGACCTAAAAATAGCTGTGCAGCAACTCTCCCCATCCAACCTGACAGAGCTTGAGAAGATCTGCAGAGAAGAATGTGAGAAACGCCCCAAATACAGGTGTGCCAAGCTTGTAGTGTCATACCCAAGAAGACTTGAGGCTGTAATCGCTGCTGAAGGTGCTTCAACGAAGTACTGAGTAAAGGGTCTGAATACTTATGTAAATGTGATATTTCTGTAATTGTTTTAAATAAATGTCCAAACATTTCTAAAAACCTGTTTTTCCTTTGCCAATATGGGGTATTGTGTGTAGATTGATGAGGGGGGAATTTACCCGCCTGCCCAGCGCCATCAGAGTCTCCCGTCTGTCCTGAGCCGCCAGTCTGCAAGGAGCAGCCAGTGCCGCCAGTCTGCAAGGAGCAGCCTTTTAGAATAAGGCTGTAACATAACAAAATGTTGGAAAAGTCAAGTGGTCTGAATTCTTTCCGTAGGCACTGTGTATATATATTATTTTTATGTTTCATTTTTGTTGTTGTTGTTTCTCTGTAATACTACTAGCCACCTAACAATTTTATGAAGTTGTCTTTAGCTGGCCCAGATAGGTTCCCAATCTCCTAACCTCATATCTAGCTACCAATAAGCCCTTTCAGGCTATCAATCAAGTTAGAGTAGCTAGCTGACATGTCTGCTGGCAAGGTTGGTAGACTTTAGAAGAACGTGCAATTACTAAATGTACTGAATAAGACTCACATATTTTACCCAGATTTGAAAAGAAATGCAGAGAAGCATATTTTGTTTCTTTAAATAAAATGAACCACCAGTCAGAAGGATACAGACAGCTCAAGAGGTATGCTTAGATATACAGAAAATATATACGTTTTTCACATAGAATTAAGCATAATGATTATGGCTCTAGATTGTAGGAAAAAGCTGTTTCACGTGTTTGAAAAATGTAATTTTCGGCAACTTCAACACAGGGGGCCTAGTCCCCCTCCGACCCCCCACCCCACCCACCCACCACCACCAGACATCCTCATGTACTTTGTGCCCCCTCAGATTTTTGGTTTGCATGACGCCCCTGACTGTACTGCATCTTTCTCTATGGCTTTTATAATAGAGGGTTCTAAGATGGATTTAGGTAAGGGATGTCATAAAGGCCAACTGTACTGCATCTTTCTCTATGGCTTTTATAATAGAGGGTTCTAAGATGGATTTAGGTAAGGGATGTCATAAAGGCCAACTGTACTGCATCTTTCTCTATGGCTTTTTTATAATAGAGGGTTCTAAGATGGATTTAGGTAAGGGATGTCATAAAGGCCAACTGTACTGCATCTTTCTCTATGGCTTTTATAATAGAGGGTTCTAAGATGGATTTAGGTAAGGGATGTCATAAAGGCCAACTGTACTGCATCTTTCTCTATGGCTTTTATAATAGAGGGTTCTAAGATGGATTTAGGTAAGGGATGTCATAAAGGCCAACTGTACTGCATCTTTCTCTATGGCTTTTATAATAGAGGGTTCTAAGATGGATTTAGGTAAGGGATGTCATAAAGGCCGACTGTATGCAGATGTTTGTTTTACTCAGAGCTTAATGCTGCAGTGAAACAGCAAGGGAGAGGTTTCTGGCATCTGTAGTATTGTACAGTAGCGATGAGGCACACAATCGTCCAAGCAGTGACCTCACCTCTCTTCTGTGACACCCGCCGATATTCTCACGGGGAGGATTAACATGATGGCTTTCCAAGGCAGCACATTGTCATTGTATTTTGTTCATTCATTTATCTATGAAACATACTCAATCGCTACTAAATCCTATAAGCTGCTTTGCCTGAAGCCGATCATGCTTACCTCCGCTTGCCAACAAACGATTTATTTATTTTTTACGGCGTGCCTATATCGTACCATATGGAACTGTTGCGTGCTTCACTGCATGCAGGGTGTAACAAATGTTGAGTGGTCCTCGTAACATTGTCAAACAGCAGTTGTCAGTAGTTTGATGAAGCAGTCGAGCACATGTGCAAACGTTTGTGCTGCACTAATTTGCATTTGCAGTATCCTCCCACTCCTCTCCAAACTACATAATTCATCAGGGAAAATTAGACTCATTGGAACAAATGAGTGGTGTTACTCTATTTATGTAACGGGATATGAAAGCATTGTAAAACACAGTAGAACAACTTTGTCTCTTCTGTTTTGCTTACTCAGCCGACCATAAGGCTGTTTACAGCCTCTTAAAAGTTCATATCCAAGTAAATATTGGAAATCCAATGCCCCCTAAATTAGTTGGCAACCTCTCTGTTTGAGAGCAGGAGTGATGTGGAGAAGTACAGCAGGCTGTAAATTCATTTTGGGTGTTTTGGCATTTTGGGATGTGCAATGGCAGTATCAGCTGTGACTGTGTAGAAACGCCTAGCGTTAAGTGCAGTAGATTTGAGAAATGAATCTGCCTTCAAAAGGTGACTGTAGGGAAATGTATTTGTTCTCAGTCCTCAACTCCTTGCATAGATGGTCTGGTGATATAATTGTCTCACCTCTTCGGGACATAGTACCCCAAGACTTCCTTGTGAATATGATTGGGTCGGATCTTGCTACACAATGCCACATTGGCCTTGATGGTATGCTACAGATGTAGGATGTTAATTTGATCACCCTGTTGCAGGTGAACTTTCCTGTGATGCAGGAAATGTAAAGCTTGTAGTGGCTTCTGAATTTTGTAATTTCCATTTTGAAATATCAGACATGATTTTCAACCCCTACAAAAATGGTGGATTAATTATGATCCACATAATATATAGCCCTATACTGCCCTATAGTGCACCGGGCTATGGGCACGTACTGGCGAAACCGTGCGCTTAACCGCATAACACGGTGCCTGCTTATAATAAGCACGAGGAGTGAGCTCAGGTCTAGCCCCACACCTCGTGTCCCCCCCCAATTTATGGGGTGGGCTGCCTCTCGTACCTGTCGCGCTGCCGTGCTGCCTCCTCATATCACTGCCGCTCAGCTTTCGCTGCCTCCAGCTCTGCTTTGGGGCGGCGATATTCCCCAGCCTGTGCCCAGGGTCCCTCTCCGTTCAATATCTCCTCCCATGTCCAGGAGTCCTGTGATGCTGGCCGCTGTTGTTGCTGCTGCTGCTGCCCGCTGTCTTTTACCACGCCGCTTGGTCCTTGGTTGGTGGGTGATGCTGTCACGGTCGTCCTCCTCTTCATCTGAAGAGGAGAGGCGAGAAGGATTGGAGGACCAAAATGCGGTGTGGTATGTGTTCATGATGAATATTTAATAAAAGAAAGCACTGAACACTGAATACAAACTATACAAAAACAATAAACAAATAACGACTGTGAAGCTAAATGAGAACTGTGATGACACAAGCAACTAACATAGACAATCACCCACAAACAAACAGTGAAACCCAGGCTACCTAAGTATGATTCCCAATCAGAGACAACTAATGACACCTGCCTCTGATTGAGAACCATACTAGGCCGAAACATACAAATCCCCAAATCATAGAAAAACAAACATACCCCAACTCACTCCCTGATCATACTAAATAAATACAAAAACAAAGGAAATAAAGGTCAGAACGTGACAGTAGCATACTGGCTCAAATTAAGATCCTACATCTATATGTAGTTGTGTGGCCCATCAATGGCATTTTCCCCATCAAAAGCACGTACCATCTCTCCAACTCATTTATACAGGAAATCATTTTGTGTTGTTGTGGTTGTTGTTTTTACTTTGTGATTTCCTCCACGGATGTTTTATTCATTTATTCTGGCATGTTTATTACGGTAATGAAAGGAGAGAAGGGGATTGAACTCATCATATTTTATGGATCAAAGACAAACAATGAGGTCTAAGCTTCTTTGGCGCTCTGTGTTTTCCCCCCAATTAGTCAAGACTCTGACAGCCTCATTGCTAGCTGCCTGGCTGCCCTTCTCTACCCCTCTCTTCACCAAACCCCGGGCCCCCACAACGGCTGATATGAATCAATAGGAAACGTGACGGGGGCTCTTGGGGGCCCCATGGGACTGTAGCTGATTTGCGTGGTAGAGCCGGTCCTGTATGTATGTAGGCATATGAAGCTATGTCGCAATCGGAGGCAATCTATATAAAGCACATGGCCTCAGTCATTTTTTTGTTGTTAATTCCTGTTTCTTTTTTTTTCTTTATTCTTCTTTCTGGCTGTTCTCTCTCATGGTTCATTCACAAACATGCGGTGTTTCAGCATCCTGCTCTATGTGCACAGAGGTTGAGTTTCACCAGAGATGCAGTGCTATATTTAGAACGGGACTAGGCACTGTTACCTAATTGGCAGAGTGAGAGGGATGGAGTATTAACACCATTTTTTCATTTGCATTCCTGTTTTTGAATGAATACGATAAGCGAGTGTTAGTGACCAGCTCTTAGGGATGGCATATTTTGATAGGAGTTGATATGGCTGTAATAGACAGACAAAATAGCTGTCCTTTGTTTGGCTCTCTTTTGGGAATGAACATTGACAATGAATGGGCTGGCAAAGATCAGTCTCTGTTCCTTTAGCAGTCCGCAGTGTTAACCTGTTTACTTCATGTAACCTAACACTATAACATCCAAACGCGGCTGATTTACATTGATAGTTTCAGTACCCAGTAACACCCTACCTCTTTATCAAGGGGTCAGTTTAGAGAAGGCCACATTCTAGTTCAAATGTAGTGTTATTGCATTTGCAGTGCCTCTCTAAAGCAGGAAACATGTCTATATAGTAGATTTTAATTGCAAAATACTATATATATAAAAGTGCTAGAGCTTCTATGTTTGCTTGTCTTGAACTATTTCTATTGTGAGCCACAGTAAATGGAAAAGCTGTGCAGTAAGAATCAATCAGTGAAAGTGGTTTAATTTGCTCTGATATTAAACTAAATGTCCACACTAAACATCCATCATTTATAATCTTGCACTATTCAAGAACCGGGCCATAGCGCTTTTATGCAACCAAGCCTATGCTGCCAGAGTTAATCTTATTTGCATGCCATGTTTTCATTTGCCGATGACCCTCCCATGGGTGATGGGGGATATAGACCCAGAAGACGAGATATAACAGATTTCATGCCTCAAAATCACATCAAAAACATGTATTTGGATGACATAAGATATTCAGTGCCAATAATACTGCAGTGATAACAAGTGTGGATATTTGTTTTTGTTCTCATCTTTATGTTCATACCCATTAGTTGGAGGTGTTTTTTTCTGGCTCAGCACTGTATTTTAATGGAATTTATAGGCCTGTATGCAGATGCTGACGGTGACTCCAGTCCTATTATTCTGGTACGTAGTCATAGTCAGTATGTATTACAGAGCATATTAAAATGCTCCATTGGGTTCCTTGCCTATTAAGAGTGGTCTTGTTAGGAATCACAATCGAACTGCACCGTCAGCTCAAAGCACCAAGCTGGGAGTCTGTCTCTCTCTCTCTCTCTCTCTCTCTCTATATATATATATATATATATATATATATATATATATATATATATACACACAGTGGGGCAAAAAAGTATTTAGTCAGCCACCAATTGCGCAAGTTCTCCCACTTAAAAAAAGATGAGAGAGGCCTGTAATTTTCATCATAGGTACACTTCAACTATGACAGACAACTTGAGAAAAAAAATCCAGAAAATCACACTGTAGGATTTTTAATGAATTTATTTGCAAATTATGGTGGAAAATAAGTATCTGGTCACCTACAAACAAGCAAGATTTCTGGCTCTCACAGACCTGTAACTAATTTCTGGCTCCTCTGTCCTCCACTCGTTACCTGTATTAATGGCACCTGTTTGAACTTGTTATCAGTATAAAAGACACCTGTCCACAACCTCAAACAGTCACACTCCAAACTCCACTATGGCCAAGACCAAAGAGCTGTCAAAGGAGACCTGCACCAGGCTGGGAAGACTGAATCTGCAATATCAACTGTGGGAGCAATTATTAGGAAATGGAAGACATACAAGACCACTGATAATCTCCCTCGATCTGGGGCTCCGTGCAAGATCTCACCCTGTGGGGTCAAAATGATCACAAGAACAGTGAGTAAAAATCCCAGAACCACACGGGGGACCTAGTGAATGACCTGCAGGAAGCTGGGACCAAAATAACAACGCCTACCA
The DNA here is from genome assembly GCF_034236695.1 of Oncorhynchus nerka. Lineage (NCBI taxonomy): Eukaryota > Metazoa > Chordata > Actinopteri > Salmoniformes > Salmonidae > Oncorhynchus > Oncorhynchus nerka. The sequence continues at coordinate 16,776,742 of NC_088408.1, forward strand.
TCAGTAACACACTACGCCGCCAGGGACTCAAATCCTGAAGTGCCAGACATGTCCCCCTGCTTAAGCCAGTACATGTCCAGGCCCGTCTGAAGTTTGCTAGAGATTATTTGGATGATCCAGAAGAAGATTGGGAGAATGTCATATGGTCAGATGAAACCAAAATATAACTTTTTGGTAAAAACTCAACTCGTCGTGTTTGGAGGACAAAGAATGCTGAGTTGCATCCAAAGAACACCTTACCTACTGTGAAGCATGGGGGTGGAAACATCATGATTTGTGGCTGTTTTTCTGCAAAGGAACCAGGACTACTGATCTGTGTAAGGGAAAGAATGAATGGGGCCATGTATCGTGAGATTTAGAGTGAAAACCTCCTTCCAGCAGCAAGGGCATTGAAGATGAAACGTGGCTGGGTCTTTCAGCATGATAATGATCCCAAACACACCGCCCGGGCAACGAAGGAGTGGCTTCGTAAGAAGCATTTCAAGGTCCTGGAGTGGCCCTAGCCAGTCTCCAGATCTCAACCCCATAGAAAATCTTTGGAGGGAGTTGAAAGTCCGTGTTGCCCAGCAACAGCCCCAAATCATCACTGCTCTAGTGGAGATCAGCATGGAGGAATGGGCCAAAATACCAGCAACAGTGTGTGAAATCCTTGTGAAGACTTACAGAAAACGTTTGACCTCTGTCATTGCCAACAAAGGGTATATAACAAAGTATTGAGATAAACTTTTGTTATTTACCAAATACTTATTTTCCACCATCATTTACAAATAAATTAATTAAAAATCCTACATATATATATATATATATATATATATATATATATCTTTTCTCACTATCTCTCTCTCCCACCGCTGCTCTCTGCAAAGTGATGATACCAAGCTGGGGGCTAATTTATATTTTTTAAATGATAACGTTAAGAAATAAGACAGGACAACACATTTGTTATACATGATAAGGCAGCTGTGGGCTATCAAGGAACAATGGGTACATAGGGGGATACGTCAACAGAACTTCATTCCTTTTTCACACACGTTCCTCTCTGCACGCATTCTGACACCAATACACACTGCTACCATCCAGAATGCGAGGTCATTACAGGTGCATCAAAGCAGGGACCGAGAGACTGAAAAACAGCTTCTATCTCAAAGCCATCAGACTGTTAAACAGCCATCACTAACACAGAGAGGCTGCTGCCTACATACAGACTTGTAATCACTGGCCATAAATGGAACACTAGTCACTTTAATAATGCCACTTTAATAATGTTTACATATCTTGCATTACTCATCTCATATGTATAAACTGTATTTTATACCATCTATTGCATCTTGCCTATGGCGGTCTGTCATTGCTCATCCATATATTTATATGTATATATTCTTATTCCATTCCTTACTTGGATTTGTGTGTATTACGTATTTGTTGTGGAATTGTTAGATTACATGTTAGATATTGCTGCACTGTCGGAACTAGAAGCACAAGCATTTCGCTACACTCACAATAACATCTGCTAACCATGTGTATGTAACCAATCAAATTTGATTTGATATATTATATAACCTTCGTTAGCAGGTGTCAGAACAGTACCCACAACACCATGTTGCTGGTCACACACAGTACAGTGCATTACAGTTTCCCCATGTGATTGCCAGCTAAGCTCTTACGTGTAAAACACTAGTTGAGTGGCGGTGATGTATCTGCTTCCGGCTCTGGAGGCTGACAGGCTGGTGCAGCCGTTCCGTGGGTGCCTCTTCGCCTTGCAGTATGGCCATGTCACTTTGATTAGGAGCACAGTCGGTCACCCTTCTCCGATAACCTGGGCTCCTCAGTCACAGTAATCGCATCCATTTGTGGAGTGACATGAAAGCGATTGGTGTGTTGGACCGACCTGGGGATGAGCACTGAGCATAACCCTGCAGCAATACAGGTAGAAGGAAAAGCAAAGGGACTAGAAGAGCTGGGAGACCTGAAAGAGAGACAGACACAAACAGACACACAGATAATGGGACAGAGAAAGATAGAGAGAGAACGAGGGAACCTTCAGAACCCTTATGTCTGCAGGGGTTAAGAGATAGAAAGAGTAATCCAGGACAGACATAGACTAGATATGGGTAGGACGTGAAAAATGAAAGCAATGTAATTCAAACTGAGCCACCGCTACCCCCAGGCACATTTGTTATTGTTTTTGTTTGGAGGAAATCCATCCAGCATCGTGGTAAAACAAATCGTAGGAGGTGCTCTGCAGTTCTATCGCACGTGCAGTTATGTCAGAGGGGAAAAAAACGGAGTTGTATACTGAACAAAATTATAAACGCAACATGTAAAGTGTTGGTCCCATGTTTCATGAGCTGAAATATAAGATTCCAGAAATGTTCCATGCGCACAATAAGCTTATTTCTCTAAAATGTTGTGCAACAATTTGTTTACATCCCTGTTAATGAGCATTTCTCCTTTGCCAAGATAATCCATCCACCTGACAGGTGTGGCATATCAAGAAGCTGATTAAACAGCATGATCATTACACGGGTGCACCTTGTGCTGGGGATAACAAAAGGCCACTCTAAAATGTTCAGTTTTGTCACAATGCCACAGATGTCTCAAGTTTTGAGGGAGCATGCAATTGGGATGCTGAATGCATGAATGTCCACCAGAGCTGTTGCCAGATAGTTTATTGTTAATTTCTCTACCATAATCCGCCTCCAATGTCATTTTAGATAATTTTGCTGTACGTCTAACCGGCCTGACAACCGCAGTCCATGTGTATCCACACCAGCCCAGGACCTCCATCCGACTTCTTCACCTGCTCACCTGTACACAATTCCTGGAAGCTGTAAATGTCCCAGTTCTTCCATAGCCTGCATACACACCAGACATGTCAAATCAAATCAAAGTTTCTTTGTCACGTGCACCAAATACAACAGGTGTAGACCTTACAGTGAAATGCTTACTTACAGGCTCTAACAAACAGTGCAAAACAAGGTATTAGGTGAACAATAGGTAAGTAAAAAAATAAAACAACAGTAAAAAAGACTGTGAAAATAACAGTAGCGAGGCTATAACAGTAGCTAGGCTATAACAGTAGCGAGGCTATAACAGTAGCTAGGCTATAACAGTAGCTAGGCTATAACAGTAGCGAGGCTATAACAGTAGCTAGGCTATAACAGTAGCGAGGCTATAACAGTAGCTAGGCTATAACAGTAGCGAGGCTATAACAGTAGCTAGGCTATAACAGTAGCGAGGCTATAACAGTAGCGAGGCTATATAAAGTAGCGAGGCTATAACAGTAGCTAGGCTATAACAGTAGCGAGGCTATAACAGTAGCTAGGCTATAACAGTAGCGAGGCTATATAAAGTAGCGAGGCTATAACAGTAGCTAGGCTATAACAGTAGCGAGGCTATAACAGTAGCGAGGCTATATAAAGTAGCTAGGCTATAACAGTAGCTAGGCTATAACAGTAGCGAGGCTATAACAGTAGCGAGGCTATATAAAGTAGCGAGGCTATAACAGTAGCTAGGCTATAACAGTAGCGAGGCTATAACAGTAGCGAGGCTATATAAAGTAGCGAGGCTATAACAGTAGCTAGGCTATAACAGTAGCTAGGCTATAACAGTAGCGAGGCTATATAAAGTAGCGAGGCTATAACAGTAGCTAGGCTATAACAGTAGCGAGGCTATAACAGTAGCGAGGCTATATAAAGTAGCGAGGCTATAACAGTAGCTAGGCTATATACAGTAGCAAGGCTATATACAGACACCGGTTAGTCAGGCTGATTGAGGTAGTATGTACATGTAGATATGGTTAAAGTGACTATGCATATATGATGGACAGATAGTAGCAGTAGCGTAAAAGAGGGGTTGGTGGGTGATGGGACATAATGCAGATAGCCCGGTTAGCCAATGTGTGGGAGCACTGGTTGTTCGGGCCAATTGAGGTAGTATGTACATGAATGTATAGTTAAAGTGACTGCATATGTGATAAACAGAGAGTAGTAGCAGCGTAAAAGAGGTTTTGGGGGAGGCACACAATGCAAATAGTCCGTGTAGCCATTTGATTACCTGTTCAGGAGTCTTTTGGCTTGGGGATAGAAACTGTTAAGAAGCCATTTTGTCCTAGACTTGGCACTCTGGTACCGCTTGCCATGCGGTAGTAGAGAGAACAGTCTATGACTTGGGTGGCTGTGGTCTTTGACAATTTTTAGGGCCTTCCTCTGACACGCCTGGTGTCGACATCCTGGATGGCAGGAAGCTTGGCCCCAGTGATGTACTGGGCCGTACGCACTACCCTCTGAAGTGCCTTGTGGTCGGAGGCAGAGCAATTGCCATACCAGGCAGTGATGCAACCAATGCTCTCGATGTTGCAGCTGTAGAACCTTTTGAGGATGTCAGGACCCATGCCAAATCTTTTCAGTTTCATGAGGGGGAATAGGCTTTGTCGTGCCCTCTTCATGAGACCCACCTATTGAGCAAGTTTGGGATGCTCAGGATTGACCTGTAAGACAGTGTGTTCCAGTTCCTGTCAATATCCAGCAACTTCACACAGCCATTGAAGAGGAGTGGGACAACATTCCACAGGCCACAATCAACAGCCTCATCAACTATATGTGAAGGAGATGTGTTGCACTGCATGAGGCAAATAGTGCTCACACCAGATACTGGCTGCTTTCTGATCCACGCCTACATTTTATTCAGGTATCTGTGATTCCCAGTCATGTGAAATCCATAGATTAGGGCCTAATGAATGATGTCCTTATATAACTGTAACTCAGTAAAATCGTTGACATTTTGCATGTTTGGTTTATATTTTTGTTCAGTGTAACGAACGTGGCAGTTTCACCGCTATGGATTGCAGCTTTACATCCCATTTGCAGGATGTTATGTTACATGGCTCTTGTGAAAGTGTATTATGAGTACATGCGAGCTTCTCAGTTTCACCTTAATTCATGTATGATTATGTAATTGGATATGAGAATGGAAATAATGGAACCAAACATTTCACCATGCTGTACTATGTCATAAAACTGTGCATCATGAGATCCTTTAAGGTCCATCAGACTAGTTCACCATTGTGCAACTGGAGCTGAATTCCCATAATTGATCATTGATCTGCGGTAGGAAGAGGGCAGTATTTTTGTATTTTGTATTTATTTTGTATTTATTATGGATCCCCATTAGCTGTTTCCAAAGCTTCCTGGGGTCCTGCAAAATTTAGTCAGTTTATACAATTTAAAAAACATTACAATACATTCAGAGATTTCACAACACACTGTGTGCCCTCAGGTCCCTACTCCACCACTACCACATATCTACAGTACTAAATCCATGTGTATAGTGCTTATGTTATCGTGTGTGTGTATGCATGTGTCTGTGCCAACTAATATAAAGTAAGTGGTTTGGTACTACAGAGAGAGTGATAGGATTCTGGGAAAAGGTATCTTTCCTTGTCAGACCTGGCTTTTCGCTTGCGAATAAATCCTCTCCCTGAGTTCAGGTTTAGTTTGCAGTCGTTGTTGTTTTCGCAGCTGTGCCGTGAATCACGGCCTGTCTGGTTCTCTGACGGATGACGCTGCCTTGTGCTAACGCTAACGCTCGCTAACAGGGTGTTTTGTAAGATGTGATCCAATCACAGCACTTGGAGCTCCTTCTATACGGGACGGGACAGGAGAGGTAGTGTTGTGTCCTTGAGCAAAGGCAGGTTCTCATCCCAAACAAGTCAGATAGGTATTCATGTATAGATTAGGATCATGAGTTTGTCAGTCCTGGTCTACTCAGGTTAGCTCACCTACTTGTTATAGCTTACTGTTTACACTCCCTTCAGAATGACACCTGGTGGCTTGTACACTCATATCAGAATGACACCTGGAGGCTTGTACACTCATATCAGAATGACACCTGGTGGCTTGTACACTCATATCAGAATGACACCTGGAGGCTTGTACACTCATATCAGAATGACACCTGGAGGCTTGTACTCTCATATCAGAATGACACCTGGAGGCTTGCTCTAGGGCAAAACAGTCAACCCTGATGTCCTTTCACTGAGAAAGCAACTCACAGAACTACTTTTACAATCAATGGAATGTCATGAAGTCTTCATTGCTCATAGCGAAATCAAGGTCTCATCTGGGGGGAATGTGCTGAGATGGGATTCATGTTTAAATTGTGTTTTCCTTCTCTCTCTTCCCCACAGGAGGGTGTTGTGATGGTCACAATGAGCTCAGGACCAAGGCCTTTGCTAAATTGTAAAGATAATGGAAGCCTGACCTAAGGGGACTCCTCCACTTAATTATCCCCGACCGGATCTCTGTGAGTCTTACATCCTATATCCCATCTCTCACTGGGACACACAGACACACATCCTCTATCACCACATACACACACACACTCTACAACCCATCTCTCACACACACAGTGCCTAAAGAATGTATTCATACCCCTTGACATATTCCACATTTTGTTGCGTTACAGACAGAACTCATTGATTAAAGCAACATTTTCTCAGTCATCTACACTCAATACCGCATAATGACAAAGTGAAAAACGATTTTTAGAAAGGTTTACACATTTATCAAAAATGAGTTACAGAAATATCAAATTTACGTAAGTATTCAAATCCCTGAGTCAATACACGTTAGAATCACTTTTGGTATTGATTACAGCTGTGAGTCTTTCTGGGTAAGACTCTAAAAGGATTGCACACCTGAACTGTACAATAGTTAAACATACTTCTTAAAATAATTATTCAAGCTCTGTCAATTTGGTCGTTGATCATTGTTAGACAGCCATTTTCAGGTCTTGACATATATTTTCAGGCCGATTTAAGTCAAAACTGTAACTAGGCTACTCAAAACATTCAATGTCGTCTTGGTAAACAACTCCAATGTATATTTGGCCTTGTGTTTTAGATTTAATTCATCTCCCAGTGTCTGGTGGAAAGCAGACTGAACCAGGTTTTTCTCTAGGATTTTGCCTGTGCTTAGCTCCATTGCATGTCTTTTTTTATCCTGAAAAATACCCTTAACAATTACAATCATACCCATAACATGATGCAGCCACCACTACGCTTGAAAATATGGAGAGTGGTACTCAGTAATGTGTTGTATTGGATTTTCCCCAAACATAACATTTTGTATTCAGGACAAAAAGTGAATTGCTTCACCATATTTTGTGCAGTATCACTTTAGTGACTTGTTTCAAACAGGATGCATATTTTGGAATATGTGTATTCTGTACATGCTTCCTTCTTTTCACATTGTCAATTAGGTTAGTATTGTGGAGTAATTACAATGTTGTTGATCCATCCTCAGTTTTCAATGTCACCATTGGCCTCATGGTGAAATCCGAGTGGTTTCCTTCCTCTCCGGCAACTGAGTTAGGTAGAACACATTTGTAGTGACTGGGTGTATTGATACACCATCCAAAGTGTAATTAATAACTTCACCATGCTCAAAGGGTTATTCAATGTCTTTTTTTTACCCATCTACCAATAGGGTCCCTTCTATGTGAGGAGTGGTAAAACCTCCCTGGTCTTTGTTGTTAAATCTGTGTTTGAAATGTACTGCTCAACTGAGGGACCTTACAGATAATTGTACTATATGTGTGGGGTACAGAGGTAAGGTATTCATTTAAAAAAGTATGTTAAACACTATTATTGCACATAGAGTGAGTCCATGTGTCACGACTTCCACCGAAGTCGGTCCCTCTCCTTGTCCGGGTGGTGTTCGGTGGTCGACGTCACCGACCTTCTAGCCATCACTGATCCATTTTTTATTTTCCATTGGTTTTGTCTTGTCTTCCTTCACACCTGGTTGCAATCCCATCAATTACATGTTGTGTATTTAACCCTCTGTTTCCCCTCATGTCCTTGTCGGAGATTGTATGCTTGTATGTAATGTGCATGTATTATGTTTGTGAGTGATGGGTTTTGTACCTACTTTTGTTATTTTGAACATTTTGGTTTTTGGAGTTTTATCAGCATTTATTAAACAACTCCATTTTTGCCAAGTTCGTTCTCCTGCGCCTGACTTCCCTGCCACCAACACGCACCCGTTACACCATGCAACTTATTATGTGACTTGTTAAGCAAATATTTACTCCTTTATTTAGACTTGCCTTCACAAAGGGGTTGAATACTTATTGACTCATGACATTTCAGATTTTATTTTTAATTCATTTGAAAACATTAAATCATCATTCCAATTCAACATTATGGGGTATTGTGTGTAGTCCAGTGACACAACATCTCAATTAATCTATTTTAAATTTAGGCTGTAACAACACAATGTGTAAAAAGTAAAGTGGTGTCAATACTTCCTGAAGGCACTGTGTGCACGCATTCACACACGCACTCACGCAAACACATACACCTCTATCCAATCTTCTGTCCCCTTAGAATAGCTTCCATCTCATTAGGCTGTCTGACCACTGGGATCACAGGCAGCAGATATAAATAGTGGCAGAGGAGTGGCAGAATCCAGACCTCTGTGTGTCCGCCAAGAGGAATCTCCTTTTTAATGCAGCCTCGTAATGCTGCTCGCGCCTGGAGATGGCTTTCCAGGAAGCTATGTATAATCCAGTTGGCGGACAGCAAATCACCAGGGATTGCCTTTTATTGAAGGTTAATATTTCAGTGTTGGGCACCAGGCCCACTTTGTTCTCTAAAAGTCTACATGTGTAGGAGTATATATTGTATTATATTATATTATTATTATTGTATACACTATAAGGAGTAGTCTGTCCTCTTAGTAATCTTGGACAGCCATAAACTGGCTCATAAACTGGCCCCAAAATGTCAGCAATAGAATACACTCTCTACTCTGTGTCTTGTTGAAAAACATCACAAACCAAGGGATTGGTTGTTGCTTTTTTGTCTAGGAAATAGTGACTCTGGAGATTTGTCAAACTACTTTCGACATCAAAGCTGAGAAGAATGCTAAACATTGGATTAACCTATTTGTCAGTGCTAGCTGTAACTTCAAGGATATGCACTTCGGACTGAATTGTCTTGTTGTCCTCAACAGCGTTCAGATGGAGGCCGGGGAATACAATACTAATGTTGAATGTACGATCCGGAGCTGCTTCTTTGGGGAACTGCAGCAGCAGACATTCAAGCCACAACAAAAAGAGCTTGAAACCTCGCCAATAGAGGTCCAATATTTATTCACTTTATTTATTGGTCTCGTAAACACCATTTGTTACTTTATCTGTGCTTATTAGGTTAAACAGCAGTCATTGATTCAGGGAACCGGTGGGGTTTGTTCCAAACCAATTGGTGGCTTTTGAAACCCACACACTCCTGATCAGCATTTTTTATTAAAGGCTGGGCATTGAATATGATATATTCCCTACAGGTGTGCTATCTTAATTTGGCCACTCTATTGTCACGGAGAAGTGTCCTGTGCAGCAAGAAATGCAAACCCCTACAAAAATGTCCAGGCTAAGCCCTGTCTAAGTCGGGGTACAGGGGGTTCTAATAAGTTATATGGATTTGCATAAGAAGGTCATACCAATGATCATTTAGCTATTTTATTTTGAATTTTAACACTGCTTGAAGTATAAAAAAATATATATTGACTAATGATTTGATTAAATATTTTATTTGGCTATTAGCACATATTAGCATTGAATAACAGATTACCTACATGGAACAACAGATCTAAAGGAAGTTTGTTCTGAAGTGACTGTTGTTTTACATGTATACTACCGTTGAAAAGTTTGGGGTCACTTAGTTCTTGAAAGAAAATGACATTTTTTGTAAAATAACATCAAATTGATCATAAATACAGTGTAGACATTGTTAATGTTGTAAATGACTATTGTAGCTTGAAACAGCTGATTTCTAATGGAATATCTACAGTTAAAGTCAGAAGTTTACATACACCTTAGCCAAATACATTTAAACTCAGTTTTTCACAATTCCTGACATTTAATCATAGTAAACATTTAGGATCACCACTTTAATTTAGGAATGTGAAATGTCAGAATAACAATAGAGAGAATGATTTATTTCAGCTTTTATTTCTTTCATCACATTCCCAGTGGGTCATAAGTTTACATACACTCAATTATTATTTGGTAGCATTGCCTTTAAATTGTTTAACTTGGGTCAAACGTTTCGTGTAGCCTTCCACAAGCTTTCCACAATAGGTTGGGTGAATTTTGCCCCATTCCTCCTGACAGAGGAATCCTTGCTCGCACACGCTTTTTCAGTTATGCCCACAAATGTTCTAGTGGATTGAGGTCTGTGCTTTGTGATGGCCACTCCAATACCTTGACTTTGTTGTCCTTAAGTCATTTTACCACAACTTTGGAAGTATGCTTGGGGTCATTGTCCATTTGGAAGACCCATTTGCGACAAAGCTTTAACTTCCTGACTGATGTCTTGAGATGTTGCTTCAATATATCCACACAATTTCCCTTCCTCATGATGCCATTTTGTGAAGTGCACCAGTTCCTCCTGCAACAAAGCACCCCCACAACATGATGCTGCCACCCCCCTGCTTCACGGTTGGGATGTTGTTCTTCGGCTTACAAGCCTCCCCCTTTTTCCTCCAAACATAATGATGGCCATTATGGCCAAACAGTTCTATTTTTGTTTCATCAGACCAGAGGACATTTCTCCAAAAAGTACAACCTTTGTACCCTTGTGCTGTTGCAAACCGTAGTCTGGCTTTTTTATGGCGGTTTTGGAGCAGTGGCTTTTTCCTTGCTGAGCGGCCTTTCAGGTTATGTCGATATAGGACTCGTTTTACTGGATATAGATACTTTCGTACCTGTGTCCTCCAGCATCTTCACACTGTCCTTTACTGTTGTTCTGAGATTGATTTGCACTTTTCGCACCAAAGTACGTTCATCTCTAGGAGATGGAACGCATCTTCTTCCTGAGAAAATGACGGCTTAGTGGTCCCATGGTGTTTATACTTGCGTACTATTGTTTGTATAGATGAAAGTGGCACCTTCAGGCATTTGGAAATTGCTCTCAAGGCTGAACCAGACTTGTGGAGGTCTACCATTTTTTTTCTGAGGTCTTAGCTGATTTCTTTACATTTCCCATGATGTCAAGCAAATAGGCACAGAGTTTGAAGGTAGTGCTTGAAATACATCCACAGGTACACCTCCAATTGACTCAAATGATGTCACTTAGCGTATCAGAAGCTTCGAAAGTCGTGACATAATTTTCTGGAATTGTCCAAGCTGTTTAAAGGCACATTTAACTTAGTGTATGTAAACTTCTGACCAACTGGAATTGTGATACAGTGAATTATAAGTGAAATAATCTGTGTGTAAACATTTGTTGGAAAAATGACTTGTGTCATGCACAAAGTAGATGTCCTAGCGGACTTGCCAAACTATAGTTTTGAAAAACGTTTTAATGACTCCAACCTAAGTGTATGTAAACTTCCGACGTCAACTGTATGTAAACTTCTGACTTCAACTGTATGTAGGAATATGCTAACCAGAGTGAATACGGTAGTGTGCTAACCAGAGTGAGTACGGTAGTGTGCTAACCAGAGTGAGTACAGTAGTGTGCTAACCAGAGTGAGTACAGTAGTGTGCTAACCAGAGTGAGTACAGTAGTGTGCTAACCAGAGTGAGTACAGTAGTGTGCTAAACAGAGTGAGTACAGTAGTGTGCTAACCAGAGTGAGTACAGTAGTGTGCTAAACAGAGTGAGTACAGTAGTGTACTAAACAGAGTGAATACAGTAGTGTGCTAAACAGAGTGAGTACAGTAGTGTACTAAACAGAGTGAGTACAGTAGTGTACTAAACAGAGTGAGTACAGTAGTGTGCTAAACAGAGTGAGTACAGTAGTGTGCTAAACAGAGTGAGTACAGTAGTGTGCTAAACAGAGTGAGTACAGTAGTGTACTAAACAGAGTGAGTACAGTAGTGTGCTAAACAGAGTGAGTACAGTAGTGTGCTAAACAGAGTGAGTACAGTAGTGTACTAAACAGAGTGAGTACAGTAGGGTGCTAAACAGAGTGAGTACAGTAGTGTACTAAACAGAGTGAGTACAGTAGTGCACTAAACAACCAAAGATTTCAAGATTAAAGTCATTCTATTGTTGTCCGACATCAAACTTGTCATTGTTTTTGTGAAAAAGAATAAACACAAAAATGACAGATTGCATGACATCTGCAGCCTGGCGGTCCAAAATGTTATAACATGTCTATTTTACTACCAATAAACCCATCCATTTAAAATTAATTAGTATATGTGACCCTGTTTCAGGAAACTAGATGTACGTTGTGAGTCACTACTGCACAGGAGAGCGATTTGAACGTAAACTTTTTTTTTTTATCAAAATGCGTTAATTGGCAGAAATGCCTTCATGAACATGTGAACTTTCATGTGCCTTAATTACAAACTTTTATGCCATTTGTAAATACAAATATAATTGTTAAATTACAAGCCTAGTTGGTTTAGCCACAGAAAAAGAGTGCAACCTTCCCGAGAGTCATGATTGGCTGAGATAATGAGTAGGCTGGACATTCTGAGAGATTAGTTTGGATTGGTCTGCCAGCTTCTGTCTATTTGAGCTGGTCAGTATGTCTAGGTAATCCTATCTAACGTGACTTAAAAAAACGTATTGTGTATTAAAACTGCACAAGTGTTGCTCTCCCCTTTTGGAGGAACGAGTTTTTAAATCAGTGGATTTTGAGTATGATAGCTAAGGAAATGGAGAAACTACCTGTCTCCGGATTACATCTTCAATCTAAGGGCAACCATGGCATCCAACAGGAGATGCGTCTATCCATGTATACAGGTAAGATGGTCTAGCTAGCTGCATTTTCAGATATTACACATTTCTAATTTTGACAGAAAGAGCCATTTGCTTGGCTACCTATAGCTTAATGTTAGCTAGCTAACATTGAACCTGGTTGATTAGCAACCTGCAGATTCATGCAGGGTAGTAATGTCATGAGTTGGGATTATAGTTAATTGTTTACCTAGCTAGCTAACGTTCACTGGCTGGCTCTCTAGCTAACGTTACGCGTGTGATCTTATTATTCGTATCTCAGAGCCATTTACTTGGCTAGCTATAGCCTAATGTTAGCTAGCTAACATTGAACCTGGTTGGTTAGCCACCTGTAGATTCATACAGGGTACTAACGTCATGGGTTGGGATTATGGTTCATTGTTTACCTAGCTAGAAAAGCTGTCATCAAGGCAAAGGGTGGTTACTTTTGAAGAATCTCAAATACAAAATATATTTTTATTTGTGAAACAGTTTTTTGGTTACTACATGATTCCATTTGTGTTATTTAGTTTTGATCATAGTTTTGATGTATTCACTATTATTCTATAATGTAGAAAATAGTAAAAAAAAAAAAAAAAACCTTGAATGAGTAGGTGCTTTTGACTGGTATGGACGTATATACAGTAAATTGTTTTGAACTGGTCCCAGGGGACCTTCAGATGAGTCTGAAGCAAAACATTTTGTAAGCCAAACTGTTAGGACGGTACAGACGATTTTGTGAGAAGAGCAATTTTCGTGAATGTCTCATTGTCTGACAAACTCCGCTAGAGCTCTGTCATCTTTCACTGCATCCATTGAAAAAAAAACATATCTCTCGCTTAAACTGATGGATTTTTATGTAGATTGTTTTTGTTATGCTAATTCCATTTCACATCTAGGGGGTTAATTATTATCCACATAATAATTCACATTTATTTTTCATGCTGTGAGAAACTGGTCAAAACTGGTCAAATTAAGATCCTACACCTGTATCAAAGTGGTACCTGTGGATATTACACGTTAGCAGTGATTTCTAAATCACTCTATGTTGTAGCAAAGCATTCTGAAGCAAAGTTCTAGTTTCTGGTCATTTTTTAAAAGAATGAGATGCAGCACAGTAGACGTGGTCTAATTCACTTGGCAGATAATTCTATTTCTCCACTTGACTAATTACTAACAGAGTTCTCTCTATCTATCTCCATCTCTCGCCATGGAATAGGTTCAATATCATTTAAATCTCAACATGTGTAAGTCAAAGCATTTGGCTCTGGATAAAGTGAGAAATACCTACCAGATGTGGCTGCTAGGAGGCAGAAACTCACATCAGGTTCCCTCCATGTGCTTAAGATTATGCTTTGCACTTTTTTTGTCTTGCATGATGGCCCATCACAAAAGTAGTCAATATTATGGAACATTAGTCACTAATGGGAAAGCAGAATCCTCCTTTCAAGATGGGCTAAAGAGGAACGCGGTCATTGGCTTGTGTCATTAGTTGAAAACAAACTGTGTTCAAGGAATGTTCTGCATATTTATTCAGATCAAATCCAAATAGATGAGTGTGTTGATGAGCAGTGGAGGGTTTTAGGGGGTGAATGAATCCAAAGCCTCCGTACATACTGCTCTTTGTTGCAGTTTATGGAAACATTCAAGTGTTAGATAAACAGAGATCAATATGAAAAAAGGTTTGGCCTAAAGTTGATTTGAAAGATCAATGTAATTTTTTAAAGCAAACATTTACTCCCTCAAATTTTCTTGGTTTTGAGTGCTTGACATTTTAGAGTTTTTTGCAAAGTGATTCGTCAAAAGCGGAAACACGTCTCTCTGTGCAGTTTACATGTTTATCACTCATGTATCTTTTGAATTTAACGTTTTGCAAGAATAGGGAGGTACACAATTAAAGACGATACAATGTCTCTACTCCATAAAGCCTTATAATCCAGTGCTATCCAATTCATTATAACTTCATCAAGCTCTCAATTTACATAAATGCAGCTGAATTCTTCACCCGTATCACAGAACTAATGAGTGTGGCAGGTGCACTAGGTTGTAATTATAGGAAATGTCTTATTGCAATAATATTCTGTCAGAGTGAATTATCTTAAATGCAGTTGAAAAGTCCTACACTTCTACAATGGGCTCCCATGTTTTCACACTTATTTGTCAAGCTAACCCAGTCAGTGTCAAGCTAACCCAGTCAGTTGTCTGTCACGCTAACCCAGTCAGTTGTCTGTCAAGCTAACCCAGTCAGTCTGTCTGTCACGCTAACCCAGTCAGTCTGTCTGTCACGCTAACCCAGTCAGTCTGTCTGTCAAGCTAACCCAGTCAGTCTGTCTGTCAAGCTAACCCAGTCAGTCTGTCTGTCAAGCTAACCCAGTCAGTCTGTCTGTCACGCTAACCCAGTCAGTCTGTCTGTCAAGCTAACCCAGTCAGTCTGTCAGTGAGGTGTCTGTGTTTTCTGTGTCTGTTGGAGCTAGTGTAACAAATTACTTTTGTTATGGATAGCTAATCTTGGTTAGCCCAGAAGTAAAATCTTTCATAATTTGGTCAGCTGCGTGATTAACTTCTTGGTCTATACTCGTTAGAAATTGAGAGTTCTGATCTGTGTGGGCACACACGGGAAGCACTCGACACAAAGCAGTTTAAGCACTGCCTTCGCCCAATCCTGATACACCCATATCCAGTGACGATAACCCAAAGACTGGAACTCCTGCAGCTCGTTATCTCACGCATCCCATTCTTTGGTCTAAACGCAGGAAGATGAATGTACACTTTATGTAGTGTAGCTCAGTTGGTAGAGCATGGTGCTTGCAACACCAGGGTGGTGGGTTTGATTCCCACGGGGGACCAGTACAAAAAAAGTATGAAAATGTCTCACCACTGTAAATCACTCTGGATAAGAGTGTTTGCTACATGACGTAAATGTAGTTCTTTGGTTTTATTGTTTTGTACCTCTTCACTTATTATAATCAATAAGACAGCTATTTCCTGTCTTACATCACCATACTCAGTATGCATTAGTCATATTTATTATATCTCTCTTTGGCACTCGGATGCCCTCCCCTGCATCCCGTATGACTGTCCTATGGATACGGCTGAAAACAATATTCCCTTTGCAGGGCATTCGTCATATTCATATTGGGATTCCACTTGGTTATAAGAGGAATCTAAGTTTCTAGTACTGCTGCTCTGACAATCTAAAAGCCATCGAATACAAAACATTAGATGATGAGGACTTACGTTGAGGATGTCTATCGCAGTGGTGTTACATAGATGGATGGCTCTTATGCGTTCCCCAAACAGTGTGTACGCTGCAGGGCTAGAGCTGTATTATTGGAAGCCGGAACTCGTTATGCAATAAATCCTAACCGTACTGTACAAGGGACTTATTTGACCACTGCATGTACAGTAATTCCATATCCACCAGATTCTCAGAATTCCTGTAGCTATTTACAAAGTGTACATAGAATTTCTGTGTTAGAGCTGATTGGAGTGTTTTGCCATGTGTAAACTGATCAGAATGTGTGTGTGTGTCCTGTGTGTTCTCAAGGTTAACCATTCCCTCTGGTGTGGTGGTCAGAGACGTGCAGGCTGTGATTGATGGGTGGCACCCTGTGAGTGAACCTATGGCAGTGAAACCACACAATACAGGTAAGTAGCACTGAGCAGAGCACAGGTGTTTGGAATCCACTTACCTCACACACCTACAGCAGAGCCAATCCCTGCGGGCCTTAACCTTACTGGTACGAAAACAAAGTTCTCTAGAGGAAAAACAAAGGTTGAGAAATCATTTAAAGGCGTTCGCTTCTGAAGAAGAAAGTATTGGGAAAGTAAGTGTTTGGGTGGAATGAGGTGGTACGAGGCTGGACTGATGATTGTTGTTTGTGTTGGCGTGGCTGAGTGAGGAGTGTTGAGGAGTATTGGACACATACTGTAGAAGCATGCAGGTTCCCTAGGGTTTATGATTTCTCACAGACTAACCCCTGGATGCCCTTAAGACAAGGGGGAGGAAAGGCTCCAGCTCCTGCAGTCTCCTGGTTATTGAAAGTCAGCAGGCATTCTTTCTCAAGGATTACGGTGGATTTTGACCCTGACCACATCAAATCAAATCTATAACCCCCTGGGGGTGCAGGAGCTGACCAAGGTCAGGACGGTCTGCCATTAAATGCATGAAGCTGAAAATCAAGAATTTTAAGATACTTTTTGTTATTGAGCACAGACCTCGAAAAAGTTGGTTGGAGGTCAGGTCAATTCCGGTGTTTGGATATAAGTAAAGTTTGAGTCTGTGTTGTGTTGTGCACAGAAATATGTTGAAGATTTAAACATACCTTTTGTCTTGCTACCCAGCTACAGCCAAAGGTAGTTATCTTTGTTAGTGGCACTTAGCCCTGTAAGGGTCACGGTTGTTTCTTCGTTTGTTGTTTTGTTGGCGACATTTATCAAATAAAAGGAAAATTTACGCTCACCACGCTGCACTTTGGTCCACTTCTTACGATGGCCGTGACATTCACAGAAAAACGTAAATTAAAACATTTTCAATTCTGCACAATTATCTCTTCAAGTGAATAGAAAAACAGCAGGGGGAATTTCAAGCCCTTATCTCTTTACCCTAAACTGGGTGCTGCTGAATCGAAGTTGACCAATCATTGCTGCTTTCAACATCAAAGTAAATGAATAGTCTACTACCGCTACACTGGGGACTTATTGCTTGATATGTTACAGTAAACCACACTTTTTTGCTGTATCGTTTCAGCAGCAAGACTTTTTCTCTGTTCTTGATATGGGCTGTTTCCTGGCTTCTGTTGTGAACACAGATCCAGCTGCCCAGGTCCATGGTGTGAGAAGGAGGTACCTCTCTGACATGGCCACCACGGGTAGCCTTGCCTTATGAGCCTCAGTAAGGCTTCCTCTGGCGGGAGTGGAGGATAAGATCTCTGTTTGTGAATTGGGAAATTGTTACAGCTGATACTCAGAGGTAAAATATGGGCCGTATGTAGAAGCAAAACTGACGGCAGCCATTTTGAATCTGCTATAGCCTGACTGTGCCCAGCTGTGTCCTGTGTTTTCCATGTAGACCAAATAAATCAATCAACAATGTGGGGTAAAAACAATACAGTGGACCATGCAGTAGGGGAGGATCCATGTTTTATTACACCTGTCTTGTTGCCGATAAAAGGTGATATGCCATCTTAATCAGAGTTGGACAGAGAAGAGAGGAGAAAGGAGATGTATGGTGTTAGAATCCCGCCCTGTCCGTGAAACTACATCCACCAGGATTTGAACGGAGGAATCCCGTCGAATTTCATGGGCAGTTCTAAGATTGATACACTCTGCTTCTGTGGTTTCTCTGTCTCTTTGAGGAGAAGGGACTGAGAAAGTAAAGCACACTAACTCCTCTCCTGCAGGACATTTAATCCCATGGCTGTTAAAGTAATCCGCAACTCAATGCAATAAAACCTTCTCTGTCCCTTTAAAATAAAATTGATTGCTTCGAAAGACTGTCATTTTATAAGACAGAAGATCTCATTGTACAGTATTTTTAGAGGGAAACTGGGATTACTGTAAAACTCTAAAATCATACAATGTACATAATATCTATTTGCTTCTACAGCGGTTTGGGCTATTTGCTCAGACAAAGAAAATCAATTTTCACAGAAAGAAAAGTGCAGGGTTAGGATTGTACTCTTATTATAATGATGCAATAACTCCTACACAACAATGACTGAGATAAGGCCTTGCATAATCCAATAAGAAAAGATTTGACAACAGTTTGTTTGTCTGAGGATACTCATTCCTCTATTTTCTAAGAGAACATCATGTTGTGTGTTTGTGCATGTGTGTTTTTGATTTTACTATCCTTGTGGAGGACCAGAAGTCCTCACAAGGATATTAAAACAAGGAAAAGGGCCATTTTAGGCTTAGGGGTTAGGGTTTAAGGTTAGGGTTAGGGTTTAAGGTTAGGGTTAGGATTTATGGTTAGGGTTAGGGAAAATAGGATTTTGAATGGGAATGAATTGATTGGTCCCCAAAAGGATAGTAAAACAAACATGTGTGCGTGTGTATATGTGTTTGCGTGCGCTTGCCTGCGTGCCTTCGTGCGTGTGCCTTCGTGCCTTCGTGCGCGTGCCTTCGTGCGCGTGCCTGCGTGCCTTCGTGCGTGTGCCTTCGTGCGCTTGCCTGCGTGCCTTCGTGCGTGTGCCTTCGTGCGTGTGCCTTCGTGCGCGTGCCTTCGTGCGCGTGCATGTGTGTGTGTGTGTGTGTGGGCACTAGATGTGGGAGTCTGACAGTACAGGCTATCGTATCTAAGAGAGTAGGAGGACAACATTATGTTATTAGCTGCTAGAGGAGCCAGCTGAATGAGGCACTAGCACAAGGTTAATGGGTATTACATCTGAGGGTACAAATACGAATGACTCTCTTGACAAACAGAAATGATTTATTACATGGACGTAATTGTGCTGGATCATTTCCCTCGACACAGCCAGGGAATATAGACCAGTTTTCTCCATTCTCTATCATTTGAGGACAATTTGAAACAATGAAATATATATATTTCTTAACATTATTGTAAATAAAATTGTACATCTCTGTTAAAGAGTCTGAATGCTACTACATTAATGTAAACAGCAGTACACAATAGATCCCTCTGTAGTATCATGTCTGGAACCATCCATATTACTTGTTCTTCTACTCATTGTTGTTGTTTGACTCCTGGAACAGTCATGTGAAGCTGGTGTCTTTGTGTCAGTGGTCCAGAGCAGTCAGAGAGAGAGAGAGTGCACACACATTTGAGCGCACGCACACGCATGCACGCACACACACACACACACACACACAGTTAGATGTGTGTGTTCAGCCCTGGCTATGTCGGATTTTTTTCTTGCAAAGATACTCCACATGAATCTGAATACATTTAATCAGCCTTATCATTGCTGTTGTAAGGAGATACAGTATGTCATTGTTGGGTATCATTGGGGGAATCCCCCAAATTGGAGAGAAGATATGGACACCAATGGAACCCAACATAACAGTCAAGATTAACAACCGTCTCTATGTCTCCATCAGAAGAGGACAGCTCTGTATTTTCTCCATCTTAAAGGGACCCATTTGCCCCATTTGTTCCTCTGCGAGCTTCTGTGAGGTGTTTGGTTTTCATCCAAAAGGATGAGTTATTTAATGCCGACAGCCAGTGCGTAGGTTTTTTGCTGCAATGTTCTGGAGAGTTGTGCTGTTGTGGAGAATGCAGCGGTTGTATGGGGAGGCAGAGCTCCTCTGTAATCCTTCCTTCTGTCTTAATGCCAGCAGCGGGACTCTGTGTCCAACCGGCGGAGGAATACGTGTGGGAGAGCGAGGGGATAAACACTTGCTGTGGTAGAGAAAATCATTCAAATGGAAGAAAGAACAGACCCACCAGCTCTCTGTTTTGTGTGGGCACAGACATGCATACACACATGCACACGTGCAGTGTTGCTTCCATCCCTCTCCTTTCCCCAACCTGGGCTTGAACCAGAGACCCTCTGCACACATTGACAACAGTCATCATTACCTTTTAGAGGTCTTCACAGGTCCAAAAAATTGGACCTGTTCCAAAATGGACCTGGGGCTTTCCCACCCCGCCCCGATATACTATTTTAAATATAGAGACCTGTTCTGAACGGACCTGAGGACAACTAAACTTGTTCCTTATAGACCTGTTTGGATCCAAATTAATTACATATTGTGAGAGAAATTATGTAATTTCCTGATTTATTTGAAATCAATGGTTAACAATTCAAATCTAACTAATAGTAAGACATTTCTGTCCTGCTAGTGTCT